>NW_028227722.1:25681-53569 GCF_978045245.1 Mus caroli | reverse complement strand
AAATGCACACTGTAGTACATTGTATATGAGTGAGTTGCACTGAAAAACTTAGAATTTACTGAAAAACCCGCATTAGACGAAATGCACAGTGTAGTACATTGTATATGAGTGAGTTGCACTGAAAAACTTAGAATTTACTGAAAAACCCGCATTAGACGAAATGCACAGTGTAGTACATTGTATATGAGTGAGTTGCACTGAAAAACTTAGAATTTACTGAAAAACCCGCATTAGACGAAATGCACAGTGTAGTACATTGTATATGAGTGAGTTGCACTGAAAAACTTAGAATTTACTGAAAAACCCGCATTAGACGAAATGCACAGTGTAGTATATTGTATATGGGTGAGTTGCACTGAAAAACTTAGAATTTACTGAAAAACCCGCATTAGACGAAATGCACAGTGTAGTACATTGTATATGAGTGAGTTGCACTGAAAAACTTAGAATTTACTGAAAAACCCGCATTAGACGAAATGTACAGTGTAGTACATAGTATATGAGTGAGTTGCACTGAAAAACTTAGAATTTACTGAAAAACCC
Organism: Mus caroli; assembly: GCF_978045245.1. Taxonomy (NCBI): domain Eukaryota; kingdom Metazoa; phylum Chordata; class Mammalia; order Rodentia; family Muridae; genus Mus; species Mus caroli. The sequence goes on along the minus strand of NW_028227722.1, from coordinate 53,026 downwards.
GCATTAGACGAAATGCACAGTGTAGTACATTGTATATGAGTGAGTTGCACTGAAAAACTTAGAATTTACTGAAAAACCCGCATTAGACGAAATGCACAGTGTAGTACATTGTATATGAGTGAGTTGCACTGAAAAACTTAGAATTTACTGAAAAACCCGCATTAGACGAAATGCACAGTGTAGTACATTGTATATGAGTGAGTTGCACTGAAAAACTTAGAATTTACTGAAAAACCCGCATTAGACGAAATGCACAGTGTAGTATATTGTATATGAGTGAGTTGCACTGAAAAACTTAGAATTTACTGAAAAACCCGCATTAGACGAAATGCACAGTGTAGTACATTGTATATGAGTGAGTTGCACTGAAAAACTTAGAATTTACTGAAAACCCGCATTAGACGAAATGCACAGTGTAGTACATTGTATATGAGTGAGTTGCACTGAAAATGTTAGAATTTACTGAAAAACACGTATTAGACGAAATGCAGAGTGTAGTACATTGTATATGACTGAGTTGCACTGAAAATCTTAGAATTTACTGAAAAACCCGCATTAGACGAAATGCACAGTGTAGTACATTGTATATGAGTGAGTTGCACTGAAAAATTTAGAATTTACTGAAAAACCCGCATTAGACGAAATGCACAGTGTAGTACATTGTATATGAGTGAGTTGCACTGAAAATCTTAGAATTTACTGAAAAACCCGCATTAGACGAAATGCACAGTGTAGTACATTGTATATGAGTGAGTTGCACGGAAAAACTTAGAATTTACTGAAAAACCCGCATTAGACGAAATGCACAGTGTAGTACATTGTATATGACTGAGTTGCACTGAAAATCTTAGAATTTACTGAAAAACCCGCATTAGACGAAATGCACAGTGTAGTACATTGTATATGAGTGAGTTGCACTGAAAAACTTAGAATTTACTGAAAAACCCGCATTAGACGAAATGCACAGTGTAGTACATTGTATATGAATGAGTTGCACTGAAAAACTTAGAATTTACTGAAAAACCCGCATTAGACGAAATGCACAGTGTAGTACATTGTATATGAGTGAGTTGCACTGAAAAACTTAGAATTTACTGAAAAAACCCGCATTAGACGAAATGCACAGTGTAGTACATTGTATATGAGTGAGTTGCACTGAAAAACTTAGAATTTACTGAAAAACCCGCATTAGACGAAATGCACAGTGTAGTATATTGTATATGGGTGAGTTGCACTGAAAAACTTAGAATTTACTGAAAAAACCCGCATTAGACGAAATGCACAGTGTAGTACATTGTATATGAGTGAGTTGCACTGAAAAACTTAGAATTTACTGAAAAACCCTCATTAGACGAAATGCACAGTGTAGTACATTGTATATGAGTGAGTTGCACTGAAAAACTTAGAATTTACTGAAAAACCCGCATTAGACGAAATGCACAGTGTAGTACATTGTATATGAGTGAGTTGCACTGAAAAACTTAGAATTTACTGAAAAACCCGCATTAGACGAAATGCACAGTGTAGTACATTGTATATGAGTGAGTTGCACTGAAAAACTTAGAATTTACTGAAAAACCCGCATTAGACGAAATGCACAGTGTAGTACATTGTATATGAGTGAGTTGCACTGAAAAACTTAGAATTTACTGAAAAACCCGCTTTAGACGAAATGTACAGTGTAGTACATAGTACATGAGTGAGTTGCACTGAAAAACTTAGAATTTACTGAAAAACCCGCATTAGACGAAATGCACAGTGTAGTACATAGTATATGAGTGAGTTGCACTGAAAAACTTAAAATTAACTGAAAAACCCGCATTAGACGAAATGCACAGTGTAGTACATTGTATATGAGTGAGTTGCACTGAAAATGTTAGAATTTACTGAAAAACACGTATTAGACGAAATGCAGAGTGTAGTACATTGTATATGACTGAGTTGCACTGAAAATCTTAGAATTTACTGAAAAACCCGCATTAGACGAAATGCACAGTGTAGTACATTGTATATGAGTGAGTTGCACTGAAAAACTTAGAATTTACTGAAAAACCCGCATTAGACGAAATGCACAGTGTAGTACATTGTATATGAGTGAGTTGCACTGAAAATCTTAGAATTTACTGAAAAACCCGCATTAGACGAAATGCACAGTGTAGTACATTGTATATGAGTGAGTTGCACTGAAAAACTTAGAATTTACTGAAAAATCCGCATTAGACGAAATGCACAGTGTAGTACATTGTATATGAGTGAGTTGCACTGAAAAACTTAGAATTTACTGAAAAACCCGCATTAGACGAAATGCACAGTGTAGTACATTGTATATGAGTGAGTTGCACTGAAAAACTTAGAATTTACTGAAAAACCCGCATTAGACAAAATGCACAGTGTAGTACATTGTATATGAGTGAGTTGCACTGAAAAACTTAGAATTTACTGAAAAACCCGCATTAGACGAAATCCACAGTGTAGTACATTGTATATGAGTGAGTTGCACTGAAAAACTTAGAATTTACTGAAAAACCCGCATTAGACGAAATGCACAGTGTAGTACATTGTATATGAGTGAGTTGCACTGAAAAACTTAGAATTTACTGAAAAACCCGCATTAGACGAAATGCACAGTGTAGTACATTGTATATGAGTGAGTTGCACTGAAAAACTTAGAATTTACTGAAAAACCCGCATTAGTCGAAATGCACAGTGTAGTACATTGTATATGAGTCAGTTGCACTGAAAAACTTAGAATTTACTGAAAAACCCGCATTAGACGAAATGCACAGTGTAGTACATTGTATATGAGTGAGTTGCACTGAAAAACTTAGAATTTACTGAAAAACCCGCATTAGACGAAATGCACAGTGTAGTACATTGTATATGAGTGAGTTGCACTGAAAAACTTAGAATTTACTGAAAAACCCGCATTAGACGAAATGCACACTGTAGTACATTGTATATGAGTGAGTTGCACTGAAAAACTTAGAATTTACTGAAAAACCCGCATTAGACGAAATGCACAGTGTAGTACATTGTATATGAGTGAGTTGCACTGAAAAACTTAGAATTTACTGAAAAACCCGCATTAGACGAAATGCACACTGTAGTACATTGTATATGAGTGAGTTGCACTGAAAAACTTAGAATTTACTGAAAAACCCGCATTAGACGAAATGCACAGTGTAGTTCATTGTATATGAGTGAGTTGCACTGAGAAACTTAGAATTTACTGAAAAACCCGCATTAGACGAAATGCACAGTGTAGTACATTGTATATGAGTGAGTTGCACTGAAAAACTTAGAATTTACTGAAAAACCCGCATTAGACGAAATGTACAGTGTAGTACATAGTATATGAGTGAGTTGCACTGAAAAACTTAGAATTTACTGAAAAACCCGCATTAGACGAAATGCACAGTGTAGTACATTGTATATGAGTGAGTTGCACTGAAAAACTTAGAATTTACTGAAAAACCCGCTTTAGACGAAATGTACAGTGTAGTACATAGTACATGAGTGAGTTGCACTGAAAAACTTAGAATTTACTGAAAAACCCGCATTAGACGAAATGCACAGTGTAGTACATAGTATATGAGTGAGTTGCACTGAAAAACTTAGAATTTACTGAAAAACCCGCATTAGACGAAATGCACAGTGTAGTATATTGTATATGAGTGAGTTGCACTGAAAAACTTAGAATTTATTGAAAAACCCGCATTAGACGAAATGCACAGTGTAGTACATTGTATATGAGTGAGTTGCACTGAAAAACTTAGAATTTACTGAAAAACCCGCATTAGACGAAATGCACAGTGTAGTACATTGTATATGAGTGAGTTGCACTGAAAAACTTAGAATTTACTGAAAAACCCGCATTAGACGAAATGCACAGTGTAGTACATTGTATATGAGTGAGTTGCACTGAAAAACTTAGAATTTACTGAAAAACCCGCATTAGACGAAATGCACAGTGTAGTACATTGTATATGAGTGAGTTGCACTGAAAAACTTAGAATTTACTGAAAAACCCGCATTAGACGAAATACACAGTGTAGTATATTGTATATGGGTGAGTTGCACTGAAAAACTTAGAATTTACTGAAAAACCCGCATTAGACGAAATGCACAGTGTAGTACATTGTATATGAGTGAGTTGCACTGAAAAACTTAGAATTTACTGAAAAACCCGCATTAGACGAAATGCACAGTGTAGTACATAGTATATGAGTGAGTTGCACTGAAAAACTTAGAATTTACTGAAAAAACCGCATTAGACGAAATGCACAGTGTAGTACATTGTATATGAGTGAGTTTCACTGAAAAACTTAGAATTTACTGAAAAACCCGCATTAGACGAAATGCACAGTGTAGTATATTGTATATGAGTGAGTTGCACTGAAAAACTTAGAGTTTACTGAAAAACCCGCATTAGACGAAATGCACAGTGTAGTACATTGTATATGAGTGAGTTGCACTGAAAAACTTAGAATTTACTGAAAAACCCGCATTAGACGAAATGCACAGTGTAGTACATTGTATATGAGTGAGTTGCACTGAAAAACTTAGAATTTCCTGAAAAACCCGCATTAGACGAAATGCACAGTGTAGTACATTGTATATGAGTGAGTTGCACTGAAAAACTTAGAATTTACTGAAAAACCCGCATTAGACGAAATGCACAGTGTAGTACATTGTATATGAGTGAGTTGCACTGAAAAACTTAGAATTTACTGAAAAACCCGCTTTAGACGAAATGTACAGTGTAGTACATAGTACATGAGTGAGTTGCACTGAAAAACTTAGAATTTACTGAAAAACCCGCATTAGACGAAATGCACAGTGTAGTACATAGTATATGAGTGAGTTGAACTGAAAAACTTAGAATTTACTGAAAAACCCGCATTAGACGAAATGCACAGTGTAGTACATTGTATATGAGTGAGTTGCACTGAAAAACTTAGAATTTACTGAAAAACCCGCATTAGACGAAATCCACAGTGTAGTACATTGTATATGAGTGAGTTGCACTGAAAAACTTAGAATTTACTGAAAAACCCGCATTAGACGAAATGCACAGTGTAGTACATTGAATATGAGTGAGTTGCACTGAAAAACTTAGAATTTACTGAAAAACCCGCATTAGACGAAATGCACAGTGTAGTACATTGTATATGAGTGAGTTGCACTGAAAAACTTAGAATTTACTGAAAAACCCGCATTAGACGAAATGCACAGTGTAGTATATTGTATATGAGTGAGTTGCACTGAAAAACTTAGAATTTATTGAAAAACCCGCATTAGACGAAATGCACAGTGTAGTACATTGTATATGAGTGAGTTGCACTGAAAAACTTAGAATTTACTGAAAAACCCGCATTAGACAAAATGCACAGTGTAGTACATTGTATATGAGTGAGTTGCACTGAAAAACTTAGAATTTATTGAAAAACCCGCATTAGACGAAATCCACAGTGTAGTACATTGTATATGAGTGAGTTGCACTGAAAAACTTAGAATTTATTGAAAAACCCGCATTAGACGAAATGCACACTGTAGTACATTGTATATGAGTGAGTTGCACTGAAAAACTTAGAATTTACTGAAAACCCGCATTAGACGAAATGCACAGTGTAGTACATTGTATATGAGTGAGTTGCACTGAAAATGTTAGAATTTACTGAAAAACACGTATTAGACGAAATGCAGAGTGTAGTACATTGTATATGACTGAGTTGCACTGAAAATCTTAGAATTTACTGAAAAACCCGCATTAGACGAAATGCACAGTGTAGTACATTGTATATGAGTGAGTTGCACTGAAAAACTTAGAATTTACTGAAAAACCCGCATTAGACGAAATGCACAGTGTAGTACATTGTATATGAGTGAGTTGCACTGAAAATCTTAGAATTTACTGAAAAACCCGCATTAGACGAAATGCACAGTGTAGTACATTGTATATGAGTGAGTTGCACGGAAAAACTTAGAATTTACTGAAAAACCCGCATTAGACGAAATGCACAGTGTAGTACATTGTATATGACTGAGTTGCACTGAAAATCTTAGAATTTACTGAAAAACCCGCATTAGACGAAATGCACAGTGTAGTACATTGTATATGAGTGAGTTGCACTGAAAAACTTAGAATTTACTGAAAAACCCGCATTAGACGAAATGCACAGTGTAGTACATTGTATATGAGTGAGTTGCACTGAAAAACTTAGAATTTACTGAAAACCCGCATTAGACGAAATGCACAGTGTAGTACATTGTATATGAGTGAGTTGCACTGAAAATGTTAGAAATTACTGAAAAACACGTATTAGACGAAATGCAGAGTGTAGTACATTGTATATGACTGAGTTGCACTGAAAATCTTAGAATTTACTGAAAAACCCGCATTAGACGAAATGCACAGTGTAGTACATTGTATATGTGTGAGTTGCACTGAAAAACTTAGAATTTACTGAAAAACCCGCATTAGACGAAATGCACAGTGTAGTACATTGTATATGAGTGAGTTGCACTGAAAATCTTAGAATTTACTGAAAAACCCGCATTAGACGAAATGCACAGTGTAGTACATTGTATATGAGTGAGTTGCACTGAAAAACTTAGAATTTACTGAAAAACCCGCATTAGACGAAATGCACAGTGTAGTACATTGTATATGAGTGAGTTGCACTGAAAAACTTAGAATTTACTGAAAAACCCGCATTAGACGAAATGCACAGTGTAGTACATTGTATATGAGTGAGTTGCACTGAAAAACTTAGAATTTACTGAAAAACCCGCATTAGACGAAATGCACAGTGTAGTACATTGTATATGAGTGAGTTGCACTGAAAAACTTAGAATTTACTGAAAAACCCGCATTAGACGAAATGCACAGTGTAGTACATTGTATATGAGTGAGTTGCACTGAAAAACTTAGAATTTACTGAAAAACCCGAATTAGACGAAATGCACAGTGTAGTACATTGTATATGAGTCAGTTGCACTGAAAAACTTAGAATTTACTGAAAAACCCGCATTAGACAAAATGCACAGTGTAGTACATTGTATATGAGTGAGTTGCACTGAAAAACTTAGAATTTACTGAAAAACCCGCATTAGACGAAATCCACAGTGTAGTACATTGTATATGAGTGAGTTGCACTGAAAAACTTAGAATTTACTGAAAAACCCGCATTAGACGAAATGCACAGTGTAGTACATTGTATATGAGTGAGTTGCACTGAAAAACTTAGAATTTACTGAAAAACCCGCATTAGACGAAATGCACAGTGTAGTACATTGTATATGAGTGAGTTGCACTGAAAAACTTAGAATTTACTGAAAAAACCCGCATTAGACGAAATGCACAGTGTAGTACATTGTATATGAGTCAGTTGCACTGAAAAACTTAGAATTTACTGAAAAACCCGCATTAGACGAAATGCACAGTGTAGTACATTGTATATGAGTGAGTTGCACTGAAAAACTTAGAATTTACTGAAAAACCCGCATTAGACGAAATGCACAGTGTAGTACATTGTATATGAGTGAGTTGCACTGAAAAACTTAGAATTTACTGAAAAACCCGCATTAGACGAAATGCACACTGTAGTACATTGTATATGAGTGAGTTGCACTGAAAAACTTAGAATTTACTGAAAAACCCGCATTAGACGAAATGCACAGTGTAGTACATTGTATATGAGTGAGTTGCACTGAAAAACTTAGAATTTACTGAAAAAACCCGCATTAGACGAAATGCACACTGTAGAACATTGTATATGAGTGAGTTGCACTGAAAATGTTAGAATTTACTGAAAAACACGTATTAGACGAAATGCAGAGTGTAGTACATTGTATATGACTGAGTTGCACTGAAAATCTTAGAATTTACTGAAAAACCCGCATTAGACGAAATGCACAGTGTAGTACATTGTATATGAGTGAGTTGCACTGAAAAACTTAGAATTTACTGAAAAACCCGCATTAGACGAAATGCACAGTGTAGTACATTGTATATGAGTGAGTTGCACTGAAAATCTTAGAATTTACTGAAAAACCCGCATTAGACGAAATGCACAGTGTAGTACATTGTATATGAGTGAGTTGCACGGAAAAACTTAGAATTTACTGAAAAACCCGCATTAGACGAAACGCACAGTGTAGTACATTGTATATGACTGAGTTGCACTGAAAATCTTAGAATTTACTGAAAAACCCGCATTAGACGAAATGCACAGTGTAGTACATTGTATATGAGTGAGTTGCACTGAAAAACTTAGAATTTACTGAAAAACCCGCATTAGACGAAATGCACAGTGTAGTACATTGTATATGAGTGAGTTGCACTGAAAAACTTAGAATTTACTGAAAACCCGCATTAGACGAAATGCACAGTGTAGTACATTGTATATGAGTGAGTTGCACTGAAAATGTTAGAATTTACTGAAAAACACGTATTAGACGAAATGCAGAGTGTAGTACATTGTATATGACTGAGTTGCACTGAAAATCTTAGAATTTACTGAAAAACCCGCATTAGACGAAATGCACAGTGTAGTACATTGTATATGAGTGAGTTGCACTGAAAAACTTAGAATTTACTGAAAAACCCGCATTAGACGAAATGCACAGTGTAGTACATTGTATATGAGTGAGTTGCACTGAAAATCTTAGAATTTACTGAAAAACCCGCATTAGACGAAATGCACAGTGTAGTACATTGTATATGAGTGAGTTGCACTGAAAAACTTAGAATTTACTGAAAAACCCGCATTAGACGAAATGCACAGTGTAGTACATTGTATATGAGTGAGTTGCACTGAAAAACTTAGAATTTACTGAAAAACCCGCATTAGACGAAATGCACAGTGTAGTACATTGTATATGAGTGAGTTGCACTGAAAAACTTAGAATTTACTGAAAAACCCGCATTAGACGAAATGCACAGTGTAGTACATTGTATATGAGTGAGTTGCACTGAAAAACTTAGAATTTACTGAAAAACCCGCATTAGACGAAATGCACAGTGTAGTACATTGTATATGAGTGAGTTGCACTGAAAAACTTAGAATTTACTGAAAAACCCGAATTAGACGAAATGCACAGTGTAGTACATTGTATATGAGTCAGTTGCACTGAAAAACTTAGAATTTACTGAAAAACCCGCATTAGACAAAATGCACAGTGTAGTACATTGTATATGAGTGAGTTGCACTGAAAAACTTAGAATTTACTGAAAAACCCGCATTAGACGAAATCCACAGTGTAGTACATTGTATATGAGTGAGTTGCACTGAAAAACTTAGAATTTACTGAAAAACCCGCATTAGACGAAATGCACAGTGTAGTACATTGTATATGAGTGAGTTGCACTGAAAAACTTAGAATTTACTGAAAAACCCGCATTAGACGAAATGCACAGTGTAGTACATTGTATATGAGTGAGTTGCACTGAAAAACTTAGAATTTACTGAAAAACCCGCATTAGACGAAATGCACAGTGTAGTACATTGTATATGAGTCAGTTGCACTGAAAAACTTAGAATTTACTGAAAAACCCGCATTAGACGAAATGCACAGTGTAGTACATTGTATATGAGTCAGTTGCACTGAAAAACTTAGAATTTACTGAAAAAACCCGCATTAGACGAAATGCACAGTGTAGTACATTGTATATGAGTGAGTTGCACTGAAAAACTTAGAATTTACTGAAAAACCCGCATTAGACGAAATGCACAGTGTAGTACATTGTATATGAGTGAGTTGCACTGAAAAACTTAGAATTTACTGAAAAACCCGCATTAGACGAAATGCACAGTGTAGTACATTGTATATGAGTGAGTTGCACTGAAAAACTTAGAATTTACTGAAAAACCCGCATTAGACGAAATGCACACTGTAGTACATTGTATATGAGTGAGTTGCACTGAAAAACTTAGAATTTACTGAAAAACCCGCATTAGACGAAATGCACAGTGTAGTTCATTGTATATGAGTGAGTTGCACTGAGAAACTTAGAATTTACTGAAAAACCCGCATTAGACGAAATGCACAGTGTAGTACATTGTATATGAGTGAGTTGCACTGAAAAACTTAGAATTTACTGAAAAACCCGCATTAGACGAAATGTACAGTGTAGTACATAGTATATGAGTGAGTTGCACTGAAAAACTTAGAATTTACTGAAAAACCCGCATTAGACGAAATGCACAGTGTAGTACATTGTATATGAGTGAGTTGCACTGAAAAACTTAGAATTTACTGAAAAACCCGCTTTAGACGAAATGTACAGTGTAGTACATAGTACATGAGTGAGTTGCACTGAAAAACTTAGAATTTACTGAAAAAACCCGCATTAGACGAAATGCACAGTGTAGTACATAGTATATGAGTGAGTTGCACTGAAAAACTTAGAATTTACTGAAAAACCCGCATTAGACGAAATGCACAGTGTAGTATATTGTATATGAGTGAGTTGCACTGAAAAACTTAGAATTTATTGAAAAACCCGCATTAGACGAAATGCACAGTGTAGTACATTGTATATGAGTGAGTTGCACTGAAAAACTTAGAATTTACTGAAAACCCGCATTAGACGAAATGCACAGTGTAGTACATTGTATATGAGTGAGTTGCACTGAAAATGTTAGAATTTACTGAAAAACACGTATTAGACGAAATGCAGAGTGTAGTACATTGTATATGACTGAGTTGCACTGAAAATCTTAGAATTTACTGAAAAACCCGCATTAGACGAAATGCACAGTGTAGTACATTGTATATGAGTGAGTTGCACTGAAAAACTTAGAATTTACTGAAAAACCCGCATTAGACGAAATGCACAGTGTAGTACATAGTATATGAGTGAGTTGCACTGAAAAACTTAGAATTTACTGAAAAACCCGCATTAGACGAAATGCACAGTGTAGTACATTGAATATGAGTGAGTTGCACTGAAAAGCTTAGAATTTACTGAAAAACCCGCATTAGACGAAATGCACAGTGTAGTACATTGTATATGAGTGAGTTGCACTGAAAAACTTAGAATTTACTGAAAAACCCGCATTAGACGAAATGCACAGTGTAGTATATTGTATATGAGTGAGTTGCACTGAAAAACTTAGAATTTATTGAAAAACCCGCATTAGACGAAATGCACAGTGTAGTACATTGTATATGAGTGAGTTGCACTGAAAAACTTAGAATTTACTGAAAACCCGCCTTAGAGGAAATGCACAGTGTAGTACATTGTATATGAGTGAGTTGCACTGAAAATGTTAGAATTTACTGAAAAACACGTATTAGACGAAATGCAGAGTGTAGTACAATGTATATGACTGAGTTGCACTGAAAATCTTAGAATTTACTGAAAAACCCGCATTAGAGGAAATGCACAGTGTAGTACATTGTATATGAGTGAGTTGCACTGAAAAACTTAGAATTTACTGAAAACCCGCATTAGACGAAATGCACAGTGTAGTACATTGTATATGAGTGAGTTGCACTGAAAAACTTAGAATTTACTGAAAAACCCGCATTAGACGAAATGCACAGTGTAGTACATTGTATATGAGTGAGTTGCACTGAAAATCTTAGAATTTACTGAAAAACCCGCATTAGACGAAATGCACAGTGTAGTACATTGTATATGAGTGAGTTGCACGGAAAAACTTAGAATTTACTGAAAAACCCGCATTAGACGAAATGCACAGTGTAGTACATTGTATATGACTGAGTTGCACTGAAAATCTTAGAATTTACTGAAAAACCCGCATTAGACGAAATGCACAGTGTAGTACATTGTATATGAGTGAGTTGCACTGAAAAACTTAGAATTTACTGAAAAACCCGCATTAGACGAAATGCACAGTGTAGTACATTGTATATGAGTGAGTTGCACTGAAAAACTTAGAATTTACTGAAAAACCCGCATTAGACGAAATGCACAGTGTAGTACATTGTATATGAGTGAGTTGCACTGAAAAACTTAGAATTTACTGAAAAACCCGCATTAGACGAAATGCACAGTGTAGTACATTGTATATGAGTCAGTTGCACTGAAAAACTTAGAATTTACTGAAAAACCCGCATTAGACGAAATGCACAGTGTAGTACATTGTATATGAGTGAGTTGCACTGAAAAACTTAGAATTTACTGAAAAACCCGCATTAGACGAAATCCACAGTGTAGTACATTGTATATGAGTGAGTTGCACTGAAAAACTTAGAATTTACTGAAAAACCCGCATTAGACGAAATGCACACTGTAGTACATTGTATATGAGTGAGTTGCACTGAAAAACTTAGAATTTACTGAAAAACCCGCATTAGACGAAATGCACAGTGTAGTACATTGTATATGAGTGAGTTGCACTGAAAAACTTAGAATTTACTGAAAAACCCGCATTAGACGAAATGCACACTGTAGTACATTGTATATGAGTGAGTTGCACTGAAAATATTAGAATTTACTGAAAAACCCGCATTAGACGAAATGCACAGTGTAGTTCATTGTATATGAGTGAGTTGCACTGAGAAACTTAGAATTTACTGAAAAACCCGCATTAGACGAAATGCACAGTGTAGTAAATTGTATATGAGTGAGTTGCACTGAGAAACTTAGAATTTACTGAAAAACCCGCATTAGACGAAATGTACAGTGTAGTACATAGTATATGAGTGAGTTGCACTGAAAAACTTAGAATTTACTGAAAAACCCGCATTAGACGAAATGCACAGTGTAGTACATTGTATATGAGTGAGTTGCACTGAAAAACTTAGAATTTACTGAAAAACCCGCTTTAGACGAAATGTACAGTGTAGTACATAGTACATGAGTGAGTTGCACTGAAAAACTTAGAATTTACTGAAAAACCCGCATTAGACGAAATGCACAGTGTAGTACATAGTATATGAGTGAGTTGCACTGAAAAACTTAGAATTTACTGAAAAACCCGCATTAGACGAAATGCACAGTGTAGTATATTGTATATGAGTGAGTTGCACTGAAAAACTTAGAATTTATTGAAAAACCCGCATTAGACGAAATGCACAGTGTAGTACATTGTATATGAGTGAGTTGCACTGAAAAACTTAGAATTTACTGAAAACCCGCATTAGACGAAATGCACAGTGTAGTACATTGTATATGAGTGAGTTGCACTGAAAATGTTAGAATTTACTGAAAAACACGTATTAGACGAAATGCAGAGTGTAGTACATTGTATATGACTGAGTTGCACTGAAAATCTTAGAATTTACTGAAAAACCCGCATTAGACGAAATGCACAGTGTAGTACATTGTATATGAGTGAGTTGCACTGAAAAACTTAGAATTTACTGAAAAACCCGCATTAGACGAAATGCACAGTGTAGTACATAGTATATGAGTGAGTTGCACTGAAAAACTTAGAATTTACTGAAAAACCCGCATTAGACGAAATGCACAGTGTAGTACATTGTATATGAGTCAGTTGCACTGAAAAACTTAGAATTTACTGAAAAACCCGCATTAGACGAAATGCACAGTGTAGTACATTGTATATGAGTGAGTTGCACTGAAAAACTTAGAATTTACTGAAAAACCCGCATTAGACGAAATGCACAGTGTAGTACATTGTATATGAGTGAGTTGCACTGAAAAACTTAGAATTTATTGAAAAACCCGCATTAGACGAAATGCACACTGTAGTACATTGTATATGAGTGAGTTGCACTGAAAAACTTAGAATTTACTGAAAAACCCGCATTAGACGAAATGCACAGTGTAGTACATTGTATATGAGTGAGTTGCACTGAAAAACTTAGAATTTACTGAAAAACCCGCATTAGACGAAATGCACACTGTAGTACATTGTATATGAGTGAGTTGCACTGAGAAACTTAGAATTTACTGAAAAACCCGCATTAGACGAAATGCACAGTGTAGTTCATTGTATATGAGTGAGTTGCACTGAGAAACTTAGAATTTACTGAAAAACCCGCATTAGACGAAATGCACAGTGTAGTACATTGTATATGAGTGAGTTGCACTGAAAAACTTAGAATTTACTGAAAAACCCGCATTAGACGAAATGTACAGTGTAGTACATAGTATATGAGTGAGTTGCACTGAAAAACTTAGAATTTACTGAAAAACCCGCATTAGACGAAATGCACAGTGTAGTACATTGTATATGAGTGAGTTGCACTGAAAAACTTAGAATTTACTGAAAAACCCGCTTTAGACGAAATGTACAGTGTAGTACATAGTACATGAGTGAGTTGCACTGAAAAACTTAGAATTTACTGAAAAACCCGCATTAGACGAAATGCACAGTGTAGTACATAGTATATGAGTGAGTTGCACTGAAAAACTTAGAATTTACTGAAAAACCCGCATTAGACGAAATGCACAGTGTAGTATATTGTATATGAGTGAGTTGCACTGAAAAACTTAGAATTTATTGAAAAACCCGCATTAGACGAAATGCACAGTGTAGTACAATGTATATGAGTGAGTTGCACTGAAAAACTTAGAATTTACTGAAAACCCGCATTAGACGAAATGCACAGTGTAGTACATTGTATATGAGTGAGTTGCACTGAAAAACTTAGAATTTACTGAAAAACACGTATTAGACGAAATGCAGAGTGTAGTACATTGTATATGACTGAGTTGCACTGAAAATCTTAGAATTTACTGAAAAACCCGCATTAGACGAAATGCACAGTGTAGTACATTGTATATGAGTGAGTTGCACTGAAAAACTTAGAATTTACTGAAAAACCCGCATTAGACGAAATGCACAGTGTAGTACATAGTATATGAGTGAGTTGCACTGAAAAACTTAGAATTTACTGAAAAACCCGCATTAGACGAAATGCACAGTGTAGTACATTGTATATGAGTGAGTTGCACTGAAAAACTTAGAATTTACTGAAAAACCCGCATTAGACGAAATGCACAGTGTAGTACATTGTATATGAGTGAGTTGCACTGAAAAACTTAGAATTTACTGAAAAACCCGCATTAGACGAAATGCACAGTGTAGTACATTGTATATGAGTGAGTTGCACTGAAAATCTTAGAATTTACTGAAAAACCCGCATTAGACGAAATGCACAGTGTAGTACATTGTATATGAGTGAGTTGCACGGAAAAACTTAGAATTTACTGAAAAACCCGCATTAGACGAAATGCACACTGTAGTACATTGTATATGAGTGAGTTGCACGGAAAAACTTAGAATTTACTGAAAAACCCGCATTAGACGAAATACACAGTGTAGTTCATTGTATATGAGTGAGTTGCACTGAGAAACTTAGAATTTACTGAAAAACCCGCATTAGACGAAATGCACAGTGTAGTACATTGTATATGAGTGAGTTGCACTGAAAAACTTAGAATTTACTGAAAAACCCGCATTAGACGAAATGTACAGTGTAGTACATAGTATATGAGTGAGTTGCACTGAAAAACTTAGAATTTACTGAAAAACCCGCATTAGACGAAATGCACAGTGTAGTACATTGTATATGAGTGAGTTGCACTGAAAAACTTAGAATTTACTGAAAAACCCGCATTAGACGAAATGCACAGTGTAGTACATAGTACATGAGTGAGTTGCACTGAAAAACTTAGAATTTACTGAAAAACCCGCATTAGACGAAATGCACAGTGTAGTACATAGTATATGAGTGAGTTGCACTGAAAAACTTAGAATTTACTGAAAAACCCGCATTAGACGAAATGCACAGTGTAGTATATTGTATATGAGTGAGTTGCACTGAAAAACTTAGAATTTATTGAAAAACCCGCATTAGACGAAATGCACAGTGTAGTACATTGTATATGAGTGAGTTGCACTGAAAAACTTAGAATTTACTGAAAACCCGCATTAGACGAAATGCACAGTGTAGTACATTGTATATGAGTGAGTTGCACTGAAAATGTTAGAATTTACTGAAAAACACGCATTAGACGAAATGCAGAGTGTAGTACATTGTATATGACTGAGTTGCACTGAAAATCTTAGAATTTACTGAAAAACCCGCATTAGACGAAATGCACAGTGTAGTACATTGTATATGACTGAGTTGCACTGAAAAACTTAGAATTTACTGAAAAACCCGCATTAGACGAAATGCACAGTGTAGTACATTGTATATGAGTGAGTTGCACTGAAAAACTTAGAATTTACTGAAAAACCCGCATTAGACGAAATGCACAGTGTAGTACATTGAATATGAGTGAGTTGCACTGAAAAGGTTAGAATTTACTGAAAAACCCGCATTAGACGAAATGCACAGTGTAGTACATTGTATATGAGTGAGTTGCACTGAAAAACTTAGAATTTACTGAAAAACCCGCATTAGACGAAATACACAGTGTAGTATATTGTATATGAGTGAGTTGCACTGAAAAACTTAGAATTTATTGAAAAACCCGCATTAGACGAAATGCACAGTGTAGTACATTGTATATGAGTGAGTTGCACTGAAAAACTTAGAATTTACTGAAAAACCCGCATTAGACGAAATGCACAGTGTAGTTCATTGTATATGAGTGAGTTGCACTGAGAAACTTAGAATTTACTGAAAAACCCGCATTAGACGAAATGCACAGTGTAGTACATTGTATATGAGTGAGTTGCACTGAAAAACTTAGAATTTACTGAAAAACCCGCATTAGACGAAATGTACAGTGTAGTACATAGTATATGAGTGAGTTGCACTGAAAAACTTAGAATTTACTGAAAAACCCGCATTAGACGAAATGTACAGTGTAGTACATTGTATATGAGTGAGTTGCACTGAAAAACTTAGAATTTACTGAAAAACCCGCTTTAGACGAAATGTACAGTGTAGTACATAGTACATGAGTGAGTTGCACTGAAAAACTTAGAATTTACTGAAAAACCCGCATTAGACGAAATGCACAGTGTAGTACATAGTATATGAGTGAGTTGCACTGAAAAACTTAGAATTTACTGAAAAACCCGCATTAGACGAAATGCACAGTGTAGTATATTGTATATGAGTGAGTTGCACTGAAAAACTTAGAATTTATTGAAAAACCCGCATTAGACGAAATGCACAGTGTAGTACATTGTATATGAGTGAGTTGCACTGAAAAAGTTAGAATTTACTGAAAACCCGCATTAGACGAAATGCACAGTGTAGTACATTGTATATGAGTGAGTTGCACTGAAAATGTTAGAATTTACTGAAAAACACGTATTAGACGAAATGCAGAGTGTAGTACATTGTATATGACTGAGTTGCACTGAAAATCTTAGAATTTACTGAAAAACCCGCATTAGACGAAATGCACAGTGTAGTACATTGTATATGAGTGAGTTGCACTGAAAATCTTAGAATTTACTGAAAAACCCGCATTAGACGAAATGCACAGTGTAGTACATTGTATATGAGTGAGTTGCACTGAAAAACTTAGAATTTACTGAAAAACCCGCATTAGACGAAATGCACAGTGTAGTACATAGTATATGAGTGAGTTGCACTGAAAAACTTAGAATTTACTGAAAAACCCGCATTAGACGAAATGCACAGTGTAGTACATTGTATATGAGTCAGTTGCACTGAAAAACTTAGAATTTACTGAAAAACCCGCATTAGACGAAATGCACAGTGTAGTACATTGTATATGAGTGAGTTGCACTGAAAAACTTAGAATTTACTGAAAAACCCGCATTAGACGAAATGCACAGTGTAGTACATTGTATATGAGTGAGTTGCACTGAAAAACTTAGAATTTATTGAAAAACCCGCATTAGACGAAATGCACACTGTAGTACATTGTATATGAGTGAGTTGCACTGAAAAACTTAGAATTTACTGAAAAACCCGCATTAGACGAAATGCACAGTGTAGTACATTGTATATGAGTGAGTTGCACTGAAAAACTTAGAATTTACTGAAAAACCCGCATTAGACGAAATGCACACTGTAGTACATTGTATATGAGTGAGTTGCACTGAGAAACTTAGAATTTACTGAAAAACCCGCATTAGACGAAATGCACAGTGTAGTTCATTGTATATGAGTGAGTTGCACTGAGAAACTTAGAATTTACTGAAAAACCCGCATTAGACGAAATGCACAGTGTAGTACATTGTATATGAGTGAGTTGCACTGAAAAACTTAGAATTTACTGAAAAACCCGCATTAGACGAAATGTACAGTGTAGTACATAGTATATGAGTGAGTTGCACTGAAAAACTTAGAATTTACTGAAAAACCCGCATTAGACGAAATGCACAGTGTAGTACATTGTATATGAGTGAGTTGCACTGAAAAACTTAGAATTTACTGAAAAACCCGCTTTAGACGAAATGTACAGTGTAGTACATAGTACATGAGTGAGTTGCACTGAAAAACTTAGAATTTACTGAAAAACCCGCATTAGACGAAATGCACAGTGTAGTACATAGTATATGAGTGAGTTGCACTGAAAAACTTAGAATTTACTGAAAAACCCGCATTAGACGAAATGCACAGTGTAGTATATTGTATATGAGTGAGTTGCACTGAAAAACTTAGAATTTATTGAAAAACCCGCATTAGACGAAATGCACAGTGTAGTACAATGTATATGAGTGAGTTGCACTGAAAAACTTAGAATTTACTGAAAACCCGCATTAGACGAAATGCACAGTGTAGTACATTGTATATGAGTGAGTTGCACTGAAAAACTTAGAATTTACTGAAAAACACGTATTAGACGAAATGCAGAGTGTAGTACATTGTATATGACTGAGTTGCACTGAAAATCTTAGAATTTACTGAAAAACCCGCATTAGACGAAATGCACAGTGTAGTACATTGTATATGAGTGAGTTGCACTGAAAAACTTAGAATTTACTGAAAAACCCGCATTAGACGAAATGCACAGTGTAGTACATAGTATATGAGTGAGTTGCACTGAAAAACTTAGAATTTACTGAAAAACCCGCATTAGACGAAATGCACAGTGTAGTATATTGTATATGAGTGAGTTGCACTGAAAAACTTAGAATTTATTGAAAAACCCGCATTAGACGAAATGCACAGTGTAGTACATTGTATATGAGTGAGTTGCACTGAAAAACTTAGAATTTACTGAAAACCCGCATTAGACGAAATGCACAGTGTAGTACATTGTATATGAGTGAGTTGCACTGAAAATCTTAGAATTTACTGAAAAACCCGCATTAGACGAAATGCACAGTGTAGTACATTGTATATGAGTGAGTTGCACTGAAAATCTTAGAATTTACTGAAAAACCCGCATTAGACGAAATGCACAGTGTAGTACATTGTATATGAGTGAGTTGCACGGAAAAACTTAGAATTTACTGAAAAACCCGCATTAGACGAAATGCACACTGTAGTACATTGTATATGAGTGAGTTGCACTGAAAAACTTAGAATTTACTGAAAAACCCGCATTAGACGAAATGCACAGTGTAGTTCATTGTATATGAGTGAGTTGCACTGAGAAACTTAGAATTTACTGAAAAACCCGCATTAGACGAAATGCACAGTGTAGTACATTGTATATGAGTGAGTTGCACTGAAAAACTTAGAATTTACTGAAAAACCCGCATTAGACGAAATGTACAGTGTAGTACATAGTATATGAGTGAGTTGCACTGAAAAACTTAGAATTTACTGAAAAACCCGCATTAGACGAAATGCACAGTGTAGTACATTGTATATGAGTGAGTTGCACTGAAAAACTTAGAATTTACTGAAAAACCCGCTTTAGACGAAATGTACAGTGTAGTACATAGTACATGAGTGAGTTGCACTGAAAAACTTAGAATTTACTGAAAAACCCGCATTAGACGAAATGCACAGTGTAGTACATAGTATATGAGTGAGTTGCACTGAAAAACTTAGAATTTACTGAAAAACCCGCATTAGACGAAATGCACAGTGTAGTATATTGTATATGAGTGAGTTGCACTGAAAAACTTAGAATTTATTGAAAAACCCGCATTAGACGAAATGCACAGTGTAGTACATTGTATATGAGTGAGTTGCACTGAAAAACTTAGAATTTACTGAAAACCCGCATTAGACGAAATGCACAGTGTAGTACATTGTATATGAGTGAGTTGCACTGAAAATGTTAGAATTTACTGAAAAACACGTATTAGACGAAATGCAGAGTGTAGTACATTGTATATGACTGAGTTGCACTGAAAATCTTAGAATTTACTGAAAAACCCGCATTAGACGAAATGCACAGTGTAGTACATTGTATATGAGTGAGTTGCACTGAAAAACTTAGAATTTACTGAAAAACCCGCATTAGACGAAATGCACAGTGTAGTACATTGTATATGAGTGAGTTGCACTGAAAAACTTAGAATTTACTGAAAAACCCGCATTAGACGAAATGCACAGTGTAGTACATTGAATATGAGTGAGTTGCACTGAAAAGCTTAGAATTTACTGAAAAACCCGCATTAGACGAAATGCACAGTGTAGTACATTGTATATGAGTGAGTTGCACTGAAAAACTTAGAATTTACTGAAAAACCCGCATTAGACGAAATACACAGTGTAGTATATTGTATATGAGTGAGTTGCACTGAAAAACTTAGAATTTATTGAAAAACCCGCATTAGACGAAATGCACAGTGTAGTACATTGTATATGAGTGAGTTGCACTGAAAAACTTAGAATTTACTGAAAACCCGCCTTAGAGGAAATGCACAGTGTAGTACATTGTATATGAGTGAGTTGCACTGAAAATGTTAGAATTTACTGAAAAACACGTATTAGACGAAATGCAGAGTGTAGTACATTGTATATGACTGAGTTGCACTGAAAATCTTAGAATTTACTGAAAAACCCGCATTAGACGAAATGCACAGTGTAGTACATTGTATATGAGTGAGTTGCACTGAAAAACTTAGAATTTACTGAAAAACCCGCATTAGACGAAATGCACAGTGTAGTACATTGTATATGAGTGAGTTGCACTGAAAATCTTAGAATTTACTGAAAAACCCGCATTAGACGAAATGCACAGTGTAGTACATTGTATATGAGTGAGTTGCACGGAAAAACTTAGAATTTACTGAAAAACCCGCATTAGACGAAATGCACAGTGTAGTACATTGTATATGACTGAGTTGCACTGAAAATCTTAGAATTTACTGAAAAACCCGCATTAGACGAAATGCACAGTGTAGTACATTGTATATGAGTGAGTTGCACTGAAAAACTTAGAATTTACTGAAAAACCCGCATTAGACGAAATGCACAGTGTAGTACATTGTATATGAGTGAGTTGCACTGAAAAACTTAGAATTTACTGAAAAACCCGCATTAGACGAAATGCACAGTGTAGTACATTGTATATGAGTCAGTTGCACTGAAAAACTTAGAATTTACTGAAAAACCCGCATTAGACGAAATGCACAGTGTAGTACATTGTATATGAGTGAGTTGCACTGAGAAACTTAGAATTTACTGAAAAACCCGCATTAGACGATATGCACACTGTAGTACATTGTATATGAGTGAGTTGCACTGAAAAACTTAGAATTTACTGAAAAACCCGCATTAGACGAAATGCACAGTGTAGTTCATTGTATATGAGTGAGTTGCACTGAGAAACTTAGAATTTACTGAAAAACCCGCATTAGACGAAATGCACAGTGTAGTACATTGTATATGAGTGAGTTGCACTGAAAAACTTAGAATTTACTGAAAACCCGCATTAGACGAAATGCACAGTGTAGTACATTGTATATGAGTGAGTTGCACTGAAAATGTTAGAATTTACTGAAAAACACGTATTAGACGAAATGCAGAGTGTAGTACATTGTATATGACTGAGTTGCACTGAAAATCTTAGAATTTACTGAAAAACCCGCATTAGACGAAATGCACAGTGTAGTACATTGTATATGAGTGAGTTGCACTGAAAAACTTAGAATTTACTGAAAAACCCGCATTAGACGAAATGCACAGTGTAGTACATAGTATATGAGTGAGTTGCACTGAAAAACTTAGAATTTACTGAAAAACCCGCATTAGACGAAATGCACAGTGTAGTACATTGTATATGAGTCAGTTGCACTGAAAAACTTAGAATTTACTGAAAAACCCGCATTAGACGAAATGCACAGTGTAGTACATTGTATATGAGTGAGTTGCACTGAAAAACTTAGAATTTACTGAAAAACCCGCATTAGACGAAATGCACAGTGTAGTACATTGTATATGAGTGAGTTGCACTGAAAAACTTAGAATTTATTGAAAAACCCGCATTAGACGAAATGCACACTGTAGTACATTGTATATGAGTGAGTTGCACTGAAAAACTTAGAATTTACTGAAAAACCCGCATTAGACGAAATGCACAGTGTAGTACATTGTATATGAGTGAGTTGCACTGAAAAACTTAGAATTTACTGAAAAACCCGCATTAGACGAAATGCACACTGTAGTACATTGTATATGAGTGAGTTGCACTGAAAAACTTAGAATTTACTGAAAAACCCGCATTAGACGAAATGCACAGTGTAGTTCATTGTATATGAGTGAGTTGCACTGAGAAACTTAGAATTTACTGAAAAACCCGCATTAGACGAAATGCACAGTGTAGTACATTGTATATGAGTGAGTTGCACGGAAAAACTTAGAATTTACTGAAAAACCCGCTTTAGACGAAATGTACAGTGTAGTACATAGTACATGAGTGAGTTGCACTGAAAAACTTAGAATTTACTGAAAAACCCGCATTAGACGAAATGCACAGTGTAGTACATAGTATATGAGTGAGTTGCACTGAAAAACTTAGAATTTACTGAAAAACCCGCATTAGACGAAATGCACAGTGTAGTATATTGTATATGAGTGAGTTGCACTGAAAAACTTAGAATTTATTGAAAAACCCGCATTAGACGAAATGCACAGTGTAGTACAATGTATATGAGTGAGTTGCACTGAAAAACTTAGAATTTACTGAAAACCCGCATTAGACGAAATGCACAGTGTAGTACATTGTATATGAGTGAGTTGCACTGAAAAACTTAGAATTTACTGAAAAACACGTATTAGACGAAATGCAGAGTGTAGTACATTGTATATGACTGAGTTGCACTGAAAATCTTAGAATTTACTGAAAAACCCGCATTAGACGAAATGCACAGTGTAGTACATTGTATATGAGTGAGTTGCACTGAAAAACTTAGAATTTACTGAAAAACCCGCATTAGACGAAATGCACAGTGTAGTACATAGTATATGAGTGAGTTGCACTGAAAAACTTAGAATTTACTGAAAAACCCGCATTAGACGAAATGCACAGTGTAGTATATTGTATATGAGTGAGTTGCACTGAAAAACTTAGAATTTATTGAAAAACCCGCATTAGACGAAATGCACAGTGTAGTACATTGTATATGAGTGAGTTGCACTGAAAAACTTAGAATTTACTGAAAACCCGCATTAGACGAAATGCACAGTGTAGTACATTGTATATGAGTGAGTTGCACTGAAAATGTTAGAATTTACTGAAAAACACGTATTAGACGAAATGCAGAGTGTAGTACATTGTATATGACTGAGTTGCACTGAAAATCTTAGAATTTACTGAAAAACCCGCATTAGACGAAATGCACAGTGTAGTACATTGTATATGAGTGAGTTGCACTGAAAAACTTAGAATTTACTGAAAAACCCGCATTAGACGAAATGCACAGTGTAGTACATTGTATATGAGTGAGTTGCACTGAAAAACTTAGAATTTACTGAAAAACCCGCATTAGACGAAATGCACAGTGTAGTACATTGTATATGAGTGAGTTGCACTGAAAATCTTAGAATTTACTGAAAAACCCGCATTAGACGAAATGCACAGTGTAGTACATTGTATATGAGTGAGTTGCACGGAAAAACTTAGAATTTACTGAAAAACCCGCATTAGACGAAATGCACAGTGTAGTACATTGTATATGACTGAGTTGCACTGAAAATCTTAGAATTTACTGAAAAACCCGCATTAGACGAAATGCACAGTGTAGTACATTGTATATGAGTGAGTTGCACTGAAAAACTTAGAATTTACTGAAAAACCCGCATTAGACGAAATGCACAGTGTAGTACATTGTATATGAGTGAGTTGCACTGAAAAACTTAGAATTTACTGAAAAACCCGCATTAGACGAAAT
Organism: Mus caroli; assembly: GCF_978045245.1. Classification (NCBI taxonomy): domain Eukaryota; kingdom Metazoa; phylum Chordata; class Mammalia; order Rodentia; family Muridae; genus Mus; species Mus caroli. Next base: position 28,850 of record NW_028227722.1, on the reverse strand, counting down.
GCACAGTGTAGTACATTGTATATGAGTGAGTTGCACTGAAAAACTTAGAATTTACTGAAAAACCCGCATTAGACGAAATGCACAGTGTAGTACATTGTATATGAGTGAGTTGCACTGAAAAACTTAGAAATTACTGAAAAACCCGCATTAGACGAAATGCACAGTGTAGTACATTGTATATGAGTGAGTTGCACTGAAAAACTTAGAATTTACTGAAAAACCCGAATTAGACGAAATGCACAGTGTAGTACATTGTATATGAGTGAGTTGCACTGAAAAACTTAGAATTTACTGAAAAACCCGCATTAGACGAAATGCACAGTGTATTACATTGTATATGAGTGAGTTGCACTGAAAAACTTAGAATTTACTGAAAAACCCGCATTAGACGAAATGCACAGTGTAGTATATTGTATATGAGTGAGTTGCACTGAAAAACTTAGAATTTACTGAAAAACCCGCATTAGACGAAATGCACAGTGTAGTACATTGTATATGAGTGAGTTGCACTGAAAAACTTAGAATTTACTGAAAAACCCGCTTTAGACGAAATGTACAGTGTAGTACATAGTATATGAGTGAGTTGCACTGAAAAACTTAGAATTTACTGAAAAACCCGCATTAGACGAAATGCACAGTGTAGTACATTGTATATGAGTGAGTTGCACTGAAAAACTTAGAATTTACTGAAAAACCCGCATTAGACGAAATGCACAGTGTAGTACATTGTATATGAGTGAGTTGCACTGAAAAACTTAGAATTTACTGAAAAACCCGCATTAGACGAAATGCACAGTGTAGTACATTGTATATGAGTGAGTTGCACTGAAAAACTTAGAATTTACTGAAAAACCCGCATTAGACGAAATGCACAGTGTAGTACATTGTATATGAGTGAGTTGCACTGAAAAACTTAGAATTTACTGAAAAACCCGCATTAGACGAAATGCACAGTGTAGTACATTGTATATGAGTGAGTTGCACTGAAAAACTTAGAATTTACTGAAAAACCCGCATTAGACGAAATGCACAGTGTAGTACATTGTATATGAGTGAGTTGCACTGAAAAACTTAGAATTTACTGAAACACCCGCATTAGACGAAATGCACAGTGTAGTACATTGTATATGAGTGAGTTGCACTGAAAAACTTAGAATTTACTGAAAAACCCGCATTAGACGAAATGCACACTGTAGTACATTGTATATGAGTGAGTTGCACTGAAAAACTTAGAATTTACTGAAAAACCCACATTAGACGAAATGCACAGTGTAGTTCATTGTATATGAGTGAGTTGCACTGAAAAACTTAGAATTTACTGAAAAACCCGCATTAGACGAAATGCACAGTGTAGTACATTGTATATGAGTGAGTTGCACTGAAAAACTTAGAATTTACTGAAAAACCCGCATTAGACGAAATGTACAGTGTAGTACATAGTATATGAGTGAGTTGCAATGAAAAACTTAGAATTTACTGAAAAACCCGCATTAGACGAAATGCACAGTGTAGTACATTGTATATGAGTGAGTTGCACTGAAAAACTTAGAATTTACTGAAAAACCCGCATTAGACGAAATGCACAGTGTAGTACATTGTATATGAGTGAGTTGCACTGAAAATCTTAGAATTTACTGAAAAACCCGCATTAGACGAAATGCACAGTGTAGTACATTGTATATGAGTGAGTTGCACGGAAAAACTTAGAATTTACTGAAAAACCCGCATTAGACGAAATGCACAGTGTAGTACATTGTATATGACTGAGTTGCACTGAAAATCTTAGAATTTACTGAAAAACCCGCATTAGACGAAATGCACAGTGTAGTACATTGTATATGAGTGAGTTGCACTGAAAAACTTAGAATTTACTGAAAAACCCGCATTAGACGAAATGCACAGTGTAGTACATTGTATATGAGTGAGTTGCACTGAAAAACTTAGAATTTACTGAAAAACCCGCATTAGACGAAATGCACAGTGTAGTACATTGTATATGAGTGAGTTGCACTGAAAAACTTAGAATTTACTGAAAAACCCGCATTAGACGAAATGCACAGTGCAGTACATTGTATATGAGTGAGTTGCACTGAAAAACTTAGAATGTACTGAAAAACCCGCATTAGACGAAATGCACAGTGTAGTACATTGTATATGAGTCAGTTGCACTGAAAAACTTAGAATTTACTGAAAAACCCGCATTAGACGAAATGCACAGTGTAGTACATTGTATATGAGTGAGTTGCACTGAAAAACTTAGAATTTACTGAAAAACCCGCATTAGACGAAATGCACAGTGTAGTACATTGTATATGAGTGAGTTGCACTGAAAAACTTAGAATTTACTGAAAAACCCGCATTAGACGAAATGCACAGTGTAGTACATTGTATATGAGTGAGTTGCACTGAAAAACTTAGAATTTACTGAAAAACCCGCATTAGACGAAATGCACACTGTAGTACATTGTATATGAGTGAGTTGCACTGAAAAACTTAGAATTTACTGAAAAACCCGCATTAGACGAAATGCACAGTGTAGTTCATTGTATATGAGTGAGTTGCACTGAGAAACTTAGAATTTACTAAAAAACCCGCATTAGACGAAATGCACAGTGTAGTACATTGTATATGAGTGAGTTGCACTGAAAAACTTAGAATTTACTGAAAAACCTGCATTAGACGAAATGCAAAGTGTAGTACATAGTATATGAGTGAGTTGCACTGAAAAACTTAGAATTTACTGAAAAACCCGCATTAGACGAAATGCACAGTGTAGTACATTGTATATGAGTGAGTTGCACTGAAAAACTTATAATTTACTGAAAAACCCGCATTAGACGAAATGTACAGTGTAGTACATAGTATATGAGTGAGTTGCACTGAAAAACTTAGAATTTACTGAAAAACCCGCATTAGACGAAATGTACAGTGTAGTACATAGTATATGAGTGAGTTGCACTGAAAAACTTAGAATTTACTGAAAAACCCGCATTAGACGAAATGCACAGTGTAGTACATTGTATATGAGTGAGTTGCACTGAAAAACTTAGAATTTACTGAAAAACCCGCATTAGACGAAATGCACAGTGTAGTACATTGTATATGAGTGAGTTGCACTGAAAAACTTAGAATTTACTGAAAAACCCGCATTAGACGAAATGCACAGTGT
>NW_028227722.1:0-25581 GCF_978045245.1 Mus caroli | reverse complement strand
GTGCATTTCGTCTAATGCGGGTTTTTCAGTAAATTCTAAGTTTTTCAGTGCAACTCACTCATATACAATGTACTACACTGTGCATTTCGTCTAATGCGGGTTTTTCAGTAAATTCTAAGATTTTCAGTGCAACTCAGTCATATACAATGTACTACACTGTGCGTTTCGTCTAATGCGGGTTTTTCAGTAAATTCTAAGTTTTTCCGTGCAACTCACTCATATACAATGTACTACACTGTGCATTTCGTCTAATGCGGGTTTTTCAGTAAATTCTAAGATTTTCAGTGCAACTCACTCATATACAATGTACTACACTGTGCATTTCGTCTAATGCGGGTTTTTCAGTAAATTCTAAGTTTTTCAGTGCAACTCACTCATATACAATGTACTACACTGTGCATTTCGTCTAATGCGGGTTTTTCAGTAAATTCTAAGATTTTCAGTGCAACTCAGTCATATACAATGTACTACACTCTGCATTTCGTCTAATACGTGTTTTTCAGTAAATTCTAACATTTTCAGTGCAACTCACTCATATACAATGTTCTACAGTGTGCATTTCGTCTAATGCGGGTTTTTCAGTAAATTCTAAGTTTTTCAGTGCAACTCACTCATATACAATGTACTACACTGTGCATTTCGTCTAATGCGGGTTTTTCAGTAAATTCTAAGTTTTTCAGTGCAACTCACTCATATACAATGTACTACAGTGTGCATTTCGTCTAATGCGGGTTTTTCAGTAAATTCTAAGTTTTTCAGTGCAACTCACTCATATACAATGTACTACACTGTGCATTTCGTCTAATGCGGGTTTTTCAGTAAATTCTAAGTTTTTCAGTGCAACTCACTCATATACAATGTACTACACTGTGCATTTCGTCTAATGCGGGTTTTTCAGTAAATTCTAAGTTTTTCAGTGCAACTCACTCATATACAATGTACTACACTGTGCATTTCGTCTAATGCGGGTTTTTCAGTAAATTCTAAGTTTTTCAGTGCAACTCACTCATATACAATGTACTACACTGTGGATTTCGTCTAATGCGGGTTTTTCAGTAAATTCTAAGTTTTTCAGTGCAACTCACTCATATACAATGTACTACACTGTGCATTTTGTCTAATGCGGGTTTTTCAGTAAATTCTAAGTTTTTCAGTGCAACTGACTCATATACAATGTACTACACTGTGCATTTCGTCTAATTCGGGTTTTTCAGTAAATTCTAAGTTTTTCAGTGCAACTCACTCATATACAATGTACTACACTGTGCATTTCGTCTAATGCGGGTTTTTCAGTAAATTCTAAGTTTTTCAGTGCAACTCACTCATATACAATGTACTACACTGTGCATTTCGTCTAATGCGGGTTTTTCAGTAAATTCTAAGTTTTTCAGTGCAACTCACTCATATACAATGTACTACACTGTGCATTTCGTCTAATGCGGGTTTTTCAGTAAATTCTAAGTTTTTCAGTGCAACTCACTCATATACAATGTACTACACTGTGCATTTCGTCTAATGCGGGTTTTTCAGTAAATTCTAAGTTTTTCAGTGCAACTCACTCATATACAATGTACTACACTGTGCATTTCGTCTAATGCGGGTTTTTCAGTAAATTCTAAGATTTTCAGTGCAACTCACTCATATACAATGTACTACACTGTGCATTTCGTCTAATGCGGGTTTTTCAGTAAATTCTAAGTTTTTCAGTGCAACTCACACATATACAATGTACTACACTGTGCATTTCGTCTAATGCGGGTTTTTCAGTAAATTCTAAGATTTTCAGTGCAACTCAGTCATATACAATGTACTACACTCTGCATTTCGTCTAATACGTGTTTTTCAGTAAATTCTAACATTTTCAGTGCAACTCACTCATATACAATGTACTACACTGTGCATTTCGTCTAATGCGGGTTTTCAGTAAATTCTAAGTTTTTCAGTGCAACTCACTCATATACAATGTACTACACTGTGCATTTCGTCTAATGCGGGTTTTTCAGTAAATTCTAAGTTTTTCAGTGCAACTCACTCATATACAATGTACTACACTGTGCATTTCGTCTAATGCGGGTTTTTCAGTAAATTCTAAGATTTTCAGTGCAACTCAGTCATATACAATGTACTACACTGTGCATTTCGTCTAATGCGGGTTTTTCAGTAAATTCTAAGTTTTTCCGTGCAACTCACTCATATACAATGTACTACACTGTGCATTTCGTCTAATGCGGGTTTTTCAGTAAATTCTAAGATTTTCAGTGCAACTCACTCATATACAATGTACTACACTGTGCATTTCGTCTAATGCGGGTTTTTCAGTAAATTCTAAGTTTTTCAGTGCAACTCACTCATATACAATGTACTACACTGTGCATTTCGTCTAATGCGGGTTTTTCAGTAAATTCTAAGATTTTCAGTGCAACTCAGTCATATACAATGTACTACACTCTGCATTTCGTCTAATACGTGTTTTTCAGTAAATTCTAACATTTTCAGTGCAACTCACTCATATACAATGTACTACACTGTGCATTTCGTCTAATGCGGGTTTTCAGTAAATTCTAAGTTTTTCAGTGCAACTCACTCATATACAATGTACTACAGTGTGCATTTCGTCTAATGCGGGTTTTTCAATAAATTCTAAGTTTTTCAGTGCAACTCACTCATATACAATATACTACACTGTGCATTTCGTCTAATGCGGGTTTTTCAGTAAATTCTAAGTTTTTCAGTGCAACTCACTCATATACTATGTACTACACTGTGCATTTCGTCTAATGCGGGTTTTTCAGTAAATTCTAAGTTTTTCAGTGCAACTCACTCATATACAATGTACTACACTGTGCATTTCGTCTAATGCGGGTTTTTCAGTAAATTCTAAGATTTTCAGTGCAACTCAGTCATATACAATGTACTACACTCTGCAATTCGTCTAATACGTGTTTTTCAGTAAATTCTAACATTTTCAGTGCAACTCACTCATATACAATGTACTACACTGTGCATTTCGTCTAATGCGGGTTTTCAGTAAATTCTAAGTTTTTCAGTGCAACTCACTCATATACAATGTACTACACTGTGCATTTCGTCTAATGCGGGTTTTTCAATAAATTCTAAGTTTTTCAGTGCAACTCACTCATATACAATATACTACACTGTGCATTTCGTCTAATGCGGGTTTTTCAGTAAATTCTAAGTTTTTCAGTGCAACTCACTCATATACTATGTACTACACTGTGCATTTCGTCTAATGCGGGTTTTTCAGTAAATTCTAAGTTTTTCAGTGCAACTCACTCATGTACTATGTACTACACTGTACATTTCGTCTAAAGCGGGTTTTTCAGTAAATTCTAAGTTTTTCAGTGCAACTCACTCATATACAATGTACTACACTGTGCATTTCGTCTAATGCGGGTTTTTCAGTAAATTCTAAGTTTTTCAGTGCAACTCACTCATATACTATGTACTACACTGTACATTTCGTCTAATGCGGGTTTTTCAGTAAATTCTAAGTTTTTCAGTGCAACTCACTCATATACAATGTACTACACTGTGCATTTCGTCTAATGCGGGTTTTTCAGTAAATTCTAAGTTTCTCAGTGCAACTCACTCATATACAATGAACTACACTGTGCATTTCGTCTAATGCGGGTTTTTCAGTAAATTCTAAGTTTTTCAGTGCAACTCACTCATATACAATGTACTACAGTGTGCATTTCGTCTAATGCGGGTTTTTCAGTAAATTCTAAGTTTTTCAGTGCAACTCACTCATATACAATGTACTACACTGTGCATTTCGTCTAATGCGGGTTTTTCAGTAAATTCTAAGTTTTTCAGTGCAACTCACTCATATACAATGTACTACAGTGTGCATTTCGTCTAATGCGGGTTTTTCAGTAAATTCTAAGTTTTTCAGTGCAACTCACTCATATACAATGTACTACACTGTGCATTTCGTCTAATGCGGGTTTTTCAGTAAATTCTAAGTTTTTCAGTGCAACTCACTCATATACAATGTACTACACTGTGCATTTCGTCTAATGCGGGTTTTTCAGTAAATTCTAAGTTTTTCAGTGCAACTGACTCATATACAATGTACTATACTGTGCATTTCGTCTAATGCGGGTTTTTCAGTAAATTCTAAGTTTTTCAGTGCAACTCACTCATATACAATGTACTACACTGTGCATTTCGTCTAATGCGGGTTTTTCAGTAAATTCTAAGTTTTTCAGTGCAACTCACTCATATACAATGTACTACACTGTGCATTTCGTCTAATGCGGGTTTTTCAGTAAATTCTAAGTTTTTCAGTGCAACTCACTCATATACAATGTACTAAACTGTGGATTTCGTCTAATGCGGGTTTTTCAGTAAATTCTAAGTTTTTCAGTGCAACTCACTCATATACAATGTACTACACTGTGCATTTTGTCTAATGCGGGTTTTTCAGTAAATTCTAAGTTTTTCAGTGCAACTGACTCATATACAATGTACTACACTGTGCATTTCGTCTAATTCGGGTTTTTCAGTAAATTCTAAGTTTTTCAGTGCAACTCACTCATATACAATGTACTACACTGTGCATTTCGTCTAATGCGGGTTTTTCAGTAAATTGTAAGTTTTTCAGTGCAACTCACTCATATACAATGTACTACACTGTGCATTTCGTCTAATGCGGGTTTTTCAGTAAATTCTAAGTTTTTCAGTGCAACTCACTCATATACAATGTACTACACTGTGCATTTCGTCTAATGCGGGTTTTTCAGTAAATTCTAAGTTTTTCAGTGCAACTCACTCATATACAATGTACTACACTGTGCATTTCGTCTAATGCGGGTTTTTCAGTAAATTCTAAGTTTTTCAGTGCAACTCACTCATATACAATGTACTACACTGTGCATTTCGTCTAATGCGGGTTTTTCAGTGAATTCTAAGATTTTCAGTGCAACTCACTCATATACAATGTACTACACTGTGCATTTCGTCTAATGCGGGTTTTTCAGTAAATTCTAAGTTTTTCAGTGCAACTCACTCATATACAATGTACTACACTGTGCATATCGTCTAATGCGGGTTTTTCAGTAAATTCTAAGATTTTCAGTGCAACTCAGTCATATACAATGTACTACACTCTGCATTTCGTCTAATACGTGTTTTTCAGTAAATTCTAACATTTTCAGTGCAACTCACTCATATACAATGTACTACACTGTGCATTTCGTCTAATGCGGGTTTTCAGTAAATTCTAAGTTTTTCAGTGCAACTCACTCATATACAATGTACTACACTGTGCATTTCGTCTAATGCGGGTTTTTCAATAAATTCTAAGTTTTTCAGTGCAACTCACTCATATACAATATACTACACTGTGCATTTCGTCTAATGCGGGTTTTTCAGTAAATTCTAAGTTTTTCAGTGCAACTCACTCATATACAATGTACTACACTGTGCATTTCGTCTAATGCGGGTTTTTCAGTAAATTCTAAGTTTTTCAGTGCAACTCACTCATATTCAATGTACTACACTGTGCATTTCGTCTAATGCGGGTTTTTCAGTAAATTCTAAGTTTTTCAGTGCAACTCACTCATATACAATGTACTACACTGTGGATTTCGTCTAATGCGGGTTTTTCAGTAAATTCTAAGTTTTTCAGTGCAACTCACTCATATACAATGTACTACACTGTGCATTTCGTCTAATGCGGGTTTTTCAGTAAATTCTAAGTTTTTCAGTTCAACTCACTCATATACTATGTACTACACTGTGCATTTCGTCTAATGCGGGTTTTTCAGTAAATTCTAAGTTTTTCAGTGCAACTCACTCATGTACTATGTACTACACTGTACATTTCGTCTAAAGCGGGTTTTTCAGTAAATTCTAAGTTTTTCAGTGCAACTCACTCATATACAATGTACTACACTGTGCATTTCGTCTAATGCGGGTTTTTCAGTAAATTCTAAGTTTTTCAGTGCAACTCACTCATATACAATGTACTACACTGTGCATTTCGTCTAATGCGGGTTTTTCAGGAAATTCTAAGTTTTTCAGTGCAACTCACTCATATACAATGTACTACACTGTGCATTTCGTCTAATGCGGGTTTTTCAGTAAATTCTAAGTTTTTCAGTGCAACTCACTCATATACAATGTACTACACTGTGCATTTCGTCTAATGCGGGTTTTTCAGTAAACTCTAAGTTTTTCAGTGCAACTCACTCATATACAATATACTACACTGTGCATTTCGTCTAATGCGGGTTTTTCAGTAAATTCTAAGTTTTTCAGTGAAACTCACTCATATACAATGTACTACACTGTGCATTTCGTCTAATGCGGTTTTTTCAGTAAATTCTAAGTTTTTCAGTGCAACTCACTCATATACTATGTACTACACTGTGCATTTCGTCTAATGCGGGTTTTTCAGTAAATTCTAAGTTTTTCAGTGCAACTCACTCATATACAATGTACTACACTGTGCATTTCGTCTAATGCGGGTTTTTCAGTAAATTCTAAGTTTTTCAGTGCAACTCACCCATATACAATATACTACACTGTGTATTTCGTCTAATGCGGGTTTTTCAGTAAATTCTAAGTTTTTCAGTGCAACTCACTCATATACAATGTACTACACTGTGCATTTCGTCTAATGCGGGTTTTTCAGTAAATTCTAAGTTTTTCAGTGCAACTCACTCATATACAATGTACTACACTGTGCATTTCGTCTAATGCGGGTTTTTCAGTAAATTCTAAGTTTTTCAGTGCAACTCACTCATATACAATGTACTACACTGTGCATTTCGTCTAATGCGGGTTTTTCAGTAAATTCTAAGTTTTTCAGTGCAACTCACTCATATACAATGTACTACACTGTGCATTTCGTCTAATGCGGGTTTTTCAATAAATTCTAAGTTTTTCAGTGCAACTCACTCATATACAATATACTACACTGTGCATTTCGTCTAATGCGGGTTTTTCAGTAAATTCTAAGTTTTTCAGTGCAACTCACTCATATACTATGTACTACACTGTGCATTTCGTCTAATGCGGGTTTTTCAGTAAATTCTAAGTTTTTCAGTGCAACTCACTCATGTACTATGTACTACACTGTACATTTCGTCTAAAGCGGGTTTTTCAGTAAATTCTAAGTTTTTCAGTGCAACTCACTCATATACAATGTACTACACTGTGCATTTCGTCTAATGCGGGTTTTTCAGTAAATTCTAAGTTTTTCAGTGCAACTCACTCATATACTATGTACTACACTGTACATTTCGTCTAATGCGGGTTTTTCAGTAAATTCTAAGTTTTTCAGTGCAACTCACTCATATACAATGTACTACACTGTGCATTTCGTCTAATGCGGGTTTTTCAGTAAATTCTAAGTTTCTCAGTGCAACTCACTCATATACAATGAACTACACTGTGCATTTCGTCTAATGCGGGTTTTTCAGTAAATTCTAAGTTTTTCAGTGCAACTCACTCATATACAATGTACTACAGTGTGCATTTCGTCTAATGCGGGTTTTTCAGTAAATTCTAAGTTTTTCAGTGCAACTCACTCATATACAATGTACTACACTGTGCATTTCGTCTAATGCGGGTTTTTCAGTAAATTCTAAGTTTTTCAGTGCAACTCACTCATATACAATGTACTACAGTGTGCATTTCGTCTAATGCGGGTTTTTCAGTAAATTCTAAGTTTTTCAGTGCAACTCACTCATATACAATGTACTACACTGTGCATTTCGTCTAATGCGGGTTTTTCAGTAAATTCTAAGTTTTTCAGTGCAACTCACTCATATACAATGTACTACACTGTGCATTTCGTCTAATGCGGGTTTTTCAGTAAATTCTAAGTTTTTCAGTGCAACTGACTCATATACAATGTACTACACTGTGCATTTCGACTAATGCGGGTTTTTCAGTAAATTCTAAGTTTTTCAGTGCAACTCACTCATATACAATGTACTACACTGTGCATTTCGTCTAATGCGGGTTTTTCAGTAAATTCTAAGTTTTTCAGTGCAACTCACTCATATACAATGTACTACACTGTGCATTTCGTCTAATGCGGGTTTTTCAGTAAATTCTAAGTTTTTCAGTGCAACTCACTCATATACAATGTACTACACTGTGGATTTCGTCTAATGCGGGTTTTTCAGTAAATTCTAAGTTTTTCAGTGCAACTCACTCATATACAATGTACTACACTGTGCATTTTGTCTAATGCGGGTTTTTCAGTAAATTCTAAGTTTTTCAGTGCAACTCACTCATATACAATGTACTACACTGTGCATTTCGTCTAATGCGGGTTTTTCAGTAAATTCTAAGTTTTTCAGTGCAACTCACTCATATACAATGTACTACACTGTGCATTTCGTCTAATGCGGATTTTTCAGTAAATTCTAAGTTTTTCAGTGCAACTCACTCATATACAATGTACTACACTGTGCATTTCGTCTAATGCGGGTTTTTCAGTAAATTCTAAGATTTTCAGTGCAACTCACTCATATACAATGTACTACACTGTGCATTTCGTCTAATGCGGGTTTTTCAGTAAATTCTAAGTTTTTCAGTGCAACTCACTCATATACAATGTACTACACTGTGCATTTCGTCTAATGCGGGTTTTTCAGTAAATTCTAAGATTTTCAGTGCAACTCAGTCATATACAATGTACTACACTCTGCATTTCGTCTAATACGTGTTTTTCAGTAAATTCTAACATTTTCAGTGCAACTCACTCATATACAATGTACTACACTGTGCATTTCGTCTAATGCGGGTTTTTCAGTAAATTCTAAGTTTTTCAGTGCAACTCACTCATATACTATGTACTACACTGTGCATTTCGTCTAATGCGGGTTTTTCAGTAAATTCTAAGTTTTTCAGTGCAACTCACTCATGTACTATGTACTACACTGTACATTTCGTCTAAAGCGGGTTTTTCAGTAAATTCTAAGTTTTTCAGTGCAACTCACTCATATACAATGTACTACACTGTGCATTTCGTCTAATGCGGGTTTTTCAGTAAATTCTAAGTTTTTCAGTGCAACTCACTCATATACAATGTACTACACTGTGCATTTCGTCTAATGCGGGTTTTTCAGGAAATTCTAAGTTTTTCAGTGCAACTCACTCATATACAATGTACTACACTGTGCATTTCGTCTAATGCGGGTTTTTCAGTAAATTCTAAGTTTTTCAGTGCAACTCACTCATATACAATGTACTACACTGTGCATTTCGTCTAATGAGGGTTTTTCAGTAAATTCTAAGTTTTTCAGTGCAACTCACTCATATACAATGTACTACACTGTGCATTTCGTCTAATGCGGGTTTTTCAGTAAATTCTAAGTTTTTCAGTGCAACTCACCCATATACAATATACTACACTGTGCATTTCGTCTAATGCGGGTTTTTCAGTAAATTCTAAGTTTTTCAGTGCAACTCACTCATATACAATGTACTACACTGTGCATTTCGTCTAATGCGGGTTTTTCAGTAAATTCTAAGTTTTTCAGTGCAACTCACTCATATACAATGTACTACACTGTGCATTTCGTCTAATGCGGGTTTTTCAGTAAATTCTAAGTTTTTCAGTGCAACTCATTCATATACAATGTACTACACTGTGCATTTCGTCTAATGCGGGTTTTTCAGTAAATTCTAAGTTTTTCAGTGCAACTCACTCATATACAATGTACTACACTGTGCATTTCGTCTAATGCGGGTTTTTCAGTAAATTCTAAGATTTTCAGTGCAACTCAGTCATATACAATGTACTACACTGTGCATTTCGTCTAATGCGGGTTTTTCAGTAAATTCTAAGTTTTTCCGTGCAACTCACTCATATACAATGTACTACACTGTGCATTTCGTCTAATGCGGGTTTTTCAGTAAATTCTAAGATTTTCAGTGCAACTCACTCATATACAATGTACTACACTGTGCATTTCGTCTAATGCGGGTTTTTCAGTAAATTCTAAATTTTTCAGTGCAACTCACTCATATACAATGTACTACACTGTGCATTTCGTCTAATGCGGGTTTTTCAGTAAATTCTAAGATTTTCAGTGCAACTCAGTCATATACAATGTACTACACTCTGCATTTCGTCTAATACGTGTTTTTCAGTAAATTCTAACATTTTCAGTGCAACTCACTCATATACAATGTACTACACTGTGCATTTCGTCTAATGCGGGTTTTCAGTAAATTCTAAGTTTTTCAGTGCAACTCACTCATATACAATGTACTACACTGTGCATTTCGTCTAATGCGGGTTTTTCAGTAAATTCTAAGTTTTTCAGTGCAACTCACTCATATACAATATACTACACTGTGCATTTCGTCTAATGCGGGTTTTTCAGTAAATTCTAAGTTTTTCAGTGCAACTCACTCATATACAATGTACTACACTGTGCATTTCGTCTAATGCGGGTTTTTCAGTAAATTCTAAGTTTTTCAGTGCAACTCACTCATATACAATGTACTACACTGTGCATTTCGTCTAATGCGGGTTTTTCAGTAAATTCTAAGTTTTTCAGTGCAACTCACTCATATACTATGTACTACACTGTACATTTCGTCTAATGCGGGTTTTTCAGTAAATTCTAAGTTTTTCAGTGCAACTCACTCATATACAATGTACTACACTGTGCATTTCGTCTAATGCGGGTTTTTCAGTAAATTCTAAGTTTTTCAGTGCAACTCACCCATATACAATATACTACACTGTGCATTTCGTCTAATGCGGGTTTTTCAGTAAATTCTAAGTTTTTCAGTGCAACTCACTCATATACAATGTACTACACTGTGCATTTCGTCTAATGCGGGTTTTTCAGTAAATTCTAAGTTTTTCAGTGCAACTCACTCATATAAAATGTACTACACTGTGCATTTCGTCTAATGCGGGTTTTTCAGTAAATTCTAAGTTTTTCAGTGCAACTCACTCATATACAATGTACTACACTGTGCATTTCGTCTAATGCGGGTTTTTCAGTAAATTCTAAGTTTTTCAGTGCAACTCACTCATATACAATGTACTACAGTGTGCATTTCGTCTAATGCGGGTTTTTCAGTAAATTTTAAGTTTTTCAGTGCAACTCACTCATATACAATGTACTACACTGTGCATTTCGTCTAATGCGGGTTTTTCAGTAAATTCTAAGTTTTTCAGTGCAACTCACTCATATACTATGTACTACACTGTGCATTTCGTCTAATGCGGGTTTTTCAGTAAATTCTAAGTTTTTCAGTGCAACTCACTCATATACTATGTACTACACTGTACATTTCGTCTAATGCGGGTTTTTCAGTAAATTCTAAGTTTTTCAGTGCAACTCACTCATATACAATGTACTACACTGTGCATTTCGTCTAATGCGGGTTTTTCAGTAAATTCTAAGTTTCTCAGTGCAACTCACTCATATACAATGAACTACACTGTGCATTTCGTCTAATGCGGGTTTTTCAGTAAATTCTAAGTTTTTCAGTGCAACTCACTCATATACAATGTACTACAGTGTGCATTTCGTCTAATGCGGGTTTTTCAGTAAATTCTAAGTTTTTCAGTGCAACTCACTCATATACAATATACTACACTGTGCATTTCGTCTAATGCGGGTTTTTCAGTAAATTCTAAGTTTTTCAGTGCAACTCACTCATATACAATGTACTACAGTGTGCATTTCGTCTAATGCGGGTTTTTCAGTAAATTCTAAGTTTTTCAGTGCAACTCACTCATATACAATGTACTACACTGTGCATTTCGTCTAATGCGGGTTTTTCAGTAAATTCTAAGTTTTTCAGTGCAACTCACTCATATACAATGTACTACACTGTGCATTTCGTCTAATGCGGGTTTTTCAGTAAATTCTAAGTTTTTCAGTGCAACTGACTCATATACAATGTACTACACTGTGCATTTCGTCTAATGCGGGTTTTTCAGTAAATTCTAAGTTTTTCAGTGCAACTCACTCATATACAATGTACTACACTGTGCATTTCGTCTAATGCGGGTTTTTCAGTAAATTCTAAGTTTTTCAGTGCAACTCACTCATATACAATGTACTACACTGTGCATTTCGTCTAATTCGGGTTTTTCAGTAAATTCTAAGTTTTTCAGTGAAACTCACTCATATACAATGTACTACACTGTGCATTTCGTCTAATGCGGGTTTTTCAGTAAATTCTAAGTTTTTCAGTGCAACTCACTCATATACAATGTACTACACTGTGGATTTCGTCTAATGCGGGTTTTTCAGTAAATTCTAAGTTTTTCAGTGCAACTCACTCATATACAATGTACTACACTGTGCATTTCGTCTAATGCGGGTTTTTCAGTAAATTCTAAGTTTTTCAGTGCAACTGACTCATATACAATGTACTACACTGTGCATTTTGTCTAATGCGGGTTTTTCAGTAAATTCTAAGTTTTTCAGTGCAACTCACTCATATACAATGTACTACACTGTGCATTTCGTCTAATGCGGGTTTTTCAGTAAATTCTAAGTTTTTCAGTGCAACTCACTCATATACAATGTACTACACTGTGCATTTCGTCTAATGCGGGTTTTTCAGTAAATTCTAAGTTTTTCAGTGCAACTCACTCATATACAATGTACTACACTGTGCATTTCGTCTAATGCGGGTTTTTCAGTAAATTCTAAGTTTTTCAGTGCAACTCACTCATATACAATGTACTACACTGTGCATTTCGTCTAATGCGGGTTTTTCAGTAAATTCTAAGTTTTTCAGTGCAACTCACTCATATACAATGTACTACACTGTGCATTTCGTCTAATGCGGGTTTTTCAGTAAATTCTAAGTTTTTCAGTGAAACTCACTCATATACAATGTACTACACTGTGCATTTCGTCTAATGCGGGTTTTTCAGTAAATTCTAAGTTTTTCAGTGCAACTCACTCATATACAATGTACTACACTGTGGATTTCGTCTAATGCGGGTTTTTCAGTAAATTCTAAGTTTTTCAGTGCAACTCACTCATATACAATGTACTACACTGTGCATTTCGTCTAATGCGGGTTTTTCAGTAAATTCTAAGTTTTTCAGTGCAACTGACTCATATACCATGTACTACACTGTGCATTTCGTCTAATGCGGGTTTTTCAGTAAATTCTAAGTTTTTCAGTGCAACTCACTCATATACAATGTACTACACTGTGCATTTCGTCTAATGCGGGTTTTTCAGTAAATTCTAAGTTTTTCAGTGCAACTCACTCATATACAATGTACTACACTGTGCATTTCGTCTAATGCGGGTTTTTCAGTAAATTCTAAGTTTTTCAGTGCAACTCACTCATATACAATGTACTACACTGTGCATTTCGTCTAATGCGGGTTTTTCAGTAAATTCTAAGTTTTTCAGTGCAACTCACTCATATACAATGTACTACACTGTGCATTTCGTCTAATGCGGGTTTTTCAGTAAATTCTAAGTTTTTCAGTGCAACTCACTCATATACAATGTACTACACTGTGCATTTCGTCTAATGCGGGTTTTTCAGTAAATTCTAAGATTTTCAGTGCAACTCAGTCATATACAATGTACTACACTGTGCATTTCGTCTAATGCGGGTTTTTCAGTAAATTCTAAGTTTTTCAGTGCAACTCACTCATATACAATGTACTACACTGTGCATTTCGTCTAATGCGGGTTTTTCAGTAAATTCTAAGATTTTCAGTGCAACTCAGTCATATACAATGTACTACACTGTGCATTTCGTCTAATGCGGGTTTTTCAGTAAATTCTAAGATTTTCAGTGCAACTCACTCATATACAATGTACTACACTGTGCATTTCGTCTAATGCGGGTTTTTCAGTAAATTCTAAGTTTTTCAGTGAAACTCACTCATATACAATGTACTACACTGTGCATTTCGTCTAATGCGGGTTTTTCAGTAAATTCTAAGTTTTTCAGTGCAACTCACTCATATACAATGTACTACACTGTGGATTTCGTCTAATGCGGGTTTTTCAGTAAATTCTAAGTTTTTCAGTGCAACTCACTCATATACAATGTACTACACTGTGCATTTCGTCTAATGCGGGTTTTTCAGTAAATTCTAAGTTTTTCAGTGCAACTGACTCATATACAATGTACTACACTGTGCATTTCGTCTAATGCGGGTTTTTCAGTAAATTCTAAGTTTTTCAGTGAAACTCACTCATATACAATGTACTACACTGTGCATTTCGTCTAATGCGGGTTTTTCAGTAAATTCTAAGTTTTTCAGTGCAACTCACTCATATACAATGTACTACACTGTGCATTTCGTCTAATGCGGGTTTTTCAGTAAATTCTAAGTTTTTCAGTGCAACTCACTCATATACAATGTACTACACTGTGCATTTCGTCTAATGCGGGTTTTTCAGTAAATTCTAAGATTTTCAGTGCAACTCAGTCATATACAATGTACTACACTGTGCATTTCGTCTAATGCGGGTTTTTCAGTAAATTCTAAGTTTTTCAGTGCAACTCACTCATATACAATGTACTACACTGTGCATTTCGTCTAATGCGGGTTTTTCAGTAAATTCTAAGATTTTCAGTGCAACTCAGTCATATACAATGTACTACACTGTGCATTTCGTCTAATGCGGGTTTTTCAGTAAATTCTAAGTTTTTCAGTGCAACTCACTCATATACAATGTACTACACTGTGCATTTCGTCTAATGCGGGTTTTTCAGTAAATTCTAAGTTTTTCAGTGAAACTCACTCATATACAATGTACTACACTGTGCATTTCGTCTAATGCGGGTTTTTCAGTAAATTCTAAGTTTTTCAGTGCAACTCACTCATATACAATGTACTACACTGTGGATTTCGTCTAATGCGGGTTTTTCAGTAAATTCTAAGTTTTTCAGTGCAACTCACTCATATACAATGTACTACACTGTGCATTTCGTCTAATGCGGGTTTTTCAGTAAATTCTAAGTTTTTCAGTGCAACTCACTCATATACAATGTACTACACTGTGCATTTCGTCTAATGCGGGTTTTTCAGTAAATTCTAAGTTTTTCAGTGCAACTCACTCATAT
Organism: Mus caroli; assembly: GCF_978045245.1. Lineage (NCBI taxonomy): Eukaryota > Metazoa > Chordata > Mammalia > Rodentia > Muridae > Mus > Mus caroli. The sequence continues at coordinate 10,512 of NW_028227722.1, read as the reverse complement.
ACAATGTACTACACTGTGCATTTCGTCTAATGCGGGTTTTTCAGTAAATTCTAAGTTTTTCAGTGCAACTCACTCATATACAATGTACTACACTGTGCATTTCGTCTAATGCGGGTTTTTCAGTAAATTCTAAGTTTTTCAGTGCAACTCACTCATATACAATGTACTACACTGTGCATTTCGTCTAATGCGGGTTTTTCAGTAAATTCTAAGTTTTTCAGTGCAACTCACTCATATACAATGTACTACACTGTGCATTTCGTCTAATGCGGGTTTTTCAGTAAATTCTAAGTTTTTCAGTGCAACTCACTCATATACAATGTACTACACTGTGCATTTCGTCTAATGCGGGTTTTTCAGTAAATTCTAAGTTTTTCAGTGCAACTCACTCATATACAATGTACTACACTGTGCATTTCGTCTAATGCGGGTTTTTCAGTAAATTCTAAGTTTTTCAGTGCAACTCACTCATATACAATGTACTACACTGTGCATTTCGTCTAATGCGGGTTTTTCAGTAAATTCTAAGATTTTCAGTGCAACTCAGTCATATACAATGTACTACACTGTGCATTTCGTCTAATGCGGGTTTTTCAGTAAATTCTAAGTTTCTCAGTGCAACTCACTCATATACAATGAACTACACTGTGCATTTCGTCTAATGCGGGTTTTTCAGTAAATTCTAAGTTTTTCAGTGCAACTCACTCATATACAATGTACTACAGTGTGCATTTCGTCTAATGCGGGTTTTTCAGTAAATTCTAAGTTTTTCAGTGCAACTCACTCATATACAATGTACTACACTGTGCATTTCGTCTAATGCGGTTTTTTCAGTAAATTCTAAGTTTTTCAGTGCAACTCACTCATATACAATGTACTACAGTGTGCATTTCGTCTAATGCGGGTTTTTCAGTAAATTCTAAGTTTTTCAGTGCAACTCACTCATATACAATGTACTACACTGTGCATTTCGTCTAATGCGGGTTTTTCAGTAAATTCTAAGTTTTTCAGTGCAACTCACTCATATACAATGTACTACACTGTGCATTTCGTCTAATGTGGGTTTTTCAGTAAATTCTAAGTTTTTCAGTGCAACTGACTCATATACAATGTACTACACTGTGCATTTCGTCTAATGCGGGTTTTTCAGTAAATTCTAAGTTTTTCAGTGCAACTCACTCATATACAATGTACTACACTGTGCATTTCGTCTAATGCGGGTTTTTCAGTAAATTCTAAGTTTTTCAGTGCAACTCACTCATATACAATGTACTACACTGTGCATTTCGTCTAATGCGGGTTTTTCAGTAAATTCTAAGTTTTTCAGTGCAACTCACTCATATACAATGTACTACACTGTGCATTTCGTCTAATGCGGGTTTTTCAGTAAATTCTAAGTTTTTCAGTGCAACTCACTCATATACAATGTACTACACTGTGGATTTCGTCTAATGCGGGTTTTTCAGTAAATTCTAAGTTTTTCAGTGCAACTCACTCATATACAATGTACTACACTGTGCATTTCGTCTAATGCGGGTTTTTCAGTAAATTCTAAGTTTTTCAGTGCAACTGACTCATATACAATGTACTACACTGTGCATTTCGTCTAATGCGGGTTTTTCAGTAAATTCTAAGTTTTTCAGTGCAACTCACTCATATACAATGTACTACACTGTGCATTTCGTCTAATGAGGGTTTTTCAGTAAATTCTAAGTTTTTCAGTGCAACTCACTCATATACAATGTACTACACTGTGCATTTCGTCTAATGCGGGTTTTTCAGTAAATTCTAAGTTTTTCAGTGCAACTCACTCATATACAATGTACTACACTGTGCATTTCGTCTAATGCGGGTTTTTCAGTAAATTCTAAGTTTTTCAGTGCAACTCACTCATATACAATGTACTACACTGTGCATTTCGTCTAATGCGGGTTTTTCAGTAAATTCTAAGTTTTTCAGTGCAACTCACTCATATACAATGTACTACACTGTGCATTTAGTCTAATGCGGGTTTTTCAGTAAATTCTAAGATTTTCAGTGCAACTCAGTCATATACAATGTACTACACTGTGCATTTCGTCTAATGCGGGTTTTTCAGTAAATTCTAAGTTTTTCAGTGCAACTCACTCATATACAATGTACTACACTGTGCATTTCGTCTAATGCGGGTTTTTCAGTAAATTCTAAGATTTTCAGTGCAACTCACTCATATACAATGTACTACACTGTGCATTTCGTCTAATGCGGGTTTTTCAGTAAATTCTAAGTTTTTCAGTGCAACTCACTCATATACAATGTACTACACTGTGCATTTCGTCTAATGCGGGTTTTTCAGTAAATTCTAAGATTTTCAGTGCAACTCAGTCATATACAATGTACTACACTCTGCATTTCGTCTAATACGTGTTTTTCAGTAAATTCTAACATTTTCAGTGCAACTCACTCATATACAATGTACTACACTGTGCATTTCGTCTAATGCGGGTTTTCAGTAAATTCTAAGTTTTTCAGTGCAACTCACTCATATACAATGTATTACACTGTGCATTTCGTCTAATGCGGGTTTTTCAATAAATTCTAAGTTTTTCAGTGCAACTCACTAATATACAATATACTACACTGTGCATTTCGTCTAATGCGGGTTTTTCAGTAAATTCTAAGTTTTTCAGTGCAACTCACTCATATACAATGTACTACACTGTGCATTTCGTCTAATGCTGGTTTTTCAGTAAATTCTAAGTTTTTCAGTGCAACTCACTCATATTCAATGTACTACACTGTGCATTTCGTCTAATGCGGGTTTTTCAGTAAATTCTAAGTTTTTCAGTGCAACTCACTCATATACAATGTACTACACTGTGGATTTCGTCTAATGCGGGTTTTTCAGTAAATTCTAAGTTTTTCAGTGCAACTCACTCATATACAATGTACTACACTGTGCATTTCGTCTAATGCGGGTTTTTCAGTAAATTCTAAGTTTTTCAGTGCAACTCACTCATATACTATGTACTACACTGTGCATTTCGTCTAATGCGGGTTTTTCAGTAAATTCTAAGTTTTTCAGTGCAACTCACTCATGTACTATGTACTACACTGTACATTTCGTCTAAAGCGGGTTTTTCAGTAAATTCTAAGTTTTTCAGTGCAACTCACTCATATACAATGTACTACACTGTGCATTTCGTCTAATGCGGGTTTTTCAGTAAATTCTAAGTTTTTCAGTGCAACTCACTCATATACAATGTACTACACTGTGCATTTCGTCTAATGCGGGTTTTTCAGGAAATTCTAAGTTTTTCAGTGCAACTCACTCATATACAATGTACTACACTGTGCATTTCGTCTAATGCGGGTTTTTCAGTAAATTCTAAGTTTTTCAGTGCAACTCACTCATATACAATGTACTACACTGTGCATTTCGTCTAATGCGGGTTTTTCAGTAAATTCTAAGTTTTTCAGTGCAACTCACTCATATACAATATACTACACTGTGCATTTCGTCTAATGCGGGTTTTTCAGTAAATTCTAAGTTTGTCAGTGAAACTCACTCATATACAATGTACTACACTGTGCATTTCGTCTAATGCGGTTTTTTCAGTAAATTCTAAGTTTTTCAGTGCAACCCACTCATATACTATGTACTACACTGTGGATTTTTTCTAATGCGGGTTTTTCAGTAAATTCTAAGTTTTTCAGTGCAACTCACTCATATACAATGTACTACACTGTGCATTTCGTCTAATGCGGGTTTTTCAGTAAATTCTAAGTTTTTCAGTGCAACTCACCCATATACAATATACTACACTGTGCATTTCGTCTAATGCGGGTTTTTCAGTAAATTCTAAGTTTTTCAGTGCAACTCACTCATATACAATGTACTACACTGTGCATTTCGTCTAATGCGGGGTTTTTCAGTAAATTCTAAGTTTTTCAGTGCAACTCACTCATATACAATGTACTACACTGTGCATTTCGTCTAATGCGGGTTTTTCAGTAAATTCTAAGTTTTTCAGTGCAACTCACTCATATACAATGTACTACACTGTGCATTTCGTCTAATGCGGGTTTTTCAGTAAATTCTAAGTTTTTCAGTGAAACTCACTCATATACAATGTACTACACTGTGCATTTCGTCTAATGCGGGTTTTTCAGTAAATTCTAAGTTTTTCAGTGCAACTCACTCATATACAATGTACTACACTGTGGATTTCGTCTAATGCGGGTTTTTCAGTAAATTCTAAGTTTTTCAGTGCAACTCACTCATATACAATGTACTACACTGTGCATTTCGTCTAATGCGGGTTTTTCAGTAAATTCTAAGTTTTTCAGTGCAACTGACTCATATACCATGTACTACACTGTGCATTTCGTCTAATGCGGGTTTTTCAGTAAATTCTAAGTTTTTCAGTGCAACTCACTCATATACAATGTACTACACTGTGCATTTCGTCTAATGCGGGTTTTTCAGTAAATTCTAAGTTTTTCAGTGCAACTCACTCATATAAAATGTACTACACTGTGCATTTCGTCTAATGCGGGTTTTTCAGTAAATTCTAAGTTTTTCAGTGCAACTCACTCATATACAATGTACTACACTGTGCATTTCGTCTAATGCGGGTTTTTCAGTAAATTCTAAGTTTTTCAGTGCAACTCACTCATATACAATGTACTACACTGTGCATTTCGTCTAATGCGGGTTTTTCAGTAAATTCTAAGTTTTTCAGTGCAACTCACTCATATACAATGTACTACACTGTGCATTTCGTCTAATGCGGGTTTTTCAGTAAATTCTAAGATTTTCAGTGCAACTCAGTCATATACAATGTACTACACTGTGCATTTCGTCTAATGCGGGTTTTTCAGTAAATTCTAAGTTTTTCAGTGCAACTCACTCATATACAATGTACTACACTGTGCATTTCGTCTAATGCGGGTTTTTCAGTAAATTCTAAGATTTTCAGTGCAACTCAGTCATATACAATGTACTACACTGTGCATTTCGTCTAATGCGGGTTTTTCAGTAAATTCTAAGATTTTCAGTGCAACTCACTCATATACAATGTACTACACTGTGCATTTCGTCTAATGCGGGTTTTTCAGTAAATTCTAAGTTTTTCAGTGAAACTCACTCATATACAATGTACTACACTGTGCATTTCGTCTAATGCGGGTTTTTCAGTAAATTCTAAGTTTTTCAGTGCAACTCACTCATATACAATGTACTACACTGTGGATTTCGTCTAATGCGGGTTTTTCAGTAAATTCTAAGTTTTTCAGTGCAACTCACTCATATACAATGTACTACACTGTGCATTTCGTCTAATGCGGGTTTTTCAGTAAATTCTAAGTTTTTCAGTGCAACTGACTCATATACAATGTACTACACTGTGCATTTCGTCTAATGCGGGTTTTTCAGTAAATTCTAAGTTTTTCAGTGAAACTCACTCATATACAATGTACTACACTGTGCATTTCGTCTAATGCGGGTTTTTCAGTAAATTCTAAGTTTTTCAGTGCAACTCACTCATATACAATGTACTACACTGTGCATTTCGTCTAATGCGGGTTTTTCAGTAAATTCTAAGTTTTTCAGTGCAACTCACTCATATACAATGTACTACACTGTGCATTTCGTCTAATGCGGGTTTTTCAGTAAATTCTAAGATTTTCAGTGCAACTCAGTCATATACAATGTACTACACTGTGCATTTCGTCTAATGCGGGTTTTTCAGTAAATTCTAAGTTTTTCAGTGCAACTCACTCATATACAATGTACTACACTGTGCATTTCGTCTAATGCGGGTTTTTCAGTAAATTCTAAGATTTTCAGTGCAACTCAGTCATATACAATGTACTACACTGTGCATTTCGTCTAATGCGGGTTTTTCAGTAAATTCTAAGTTTTTCAGTGCAACTCACTCATATACAATGTACTACACTGTGCATTTCGTCTAATGCGGGTTTTTCAGTAAATTCTAAGTTTTTCAGTGAAACTCACTCATATACAATGTACTACACTGTGCATTTCGTCTAATGCGGGTTTTTCAGTAAATTCTAAGTTTTTCAGTGCAACTCACTCATATACAATGTACTACACTGTGGATTTCGTCTAATGCGGGTTTTTCAGTAAATTCTAAGTTTTTCAGTGCAACTCACTCATATACAATGTACTACACTGTGCATTTCGTCTAATGCGGGTTTTCAGTAAATTCTAAGTTTTTCAGTGCAACTCACTCATATACAATGTACTACACTGTGCATTTCGTCTAATGCGGGTTTTTCAGTAAATTCTAAGTTTTTCAGTGCAACTCACTCATATACAATGTACTACACTGTGCATTTCGTCTAATGCGGGTTTTTCAGTAAATTCTAAGTTTTTCAGTGCAACTCACTCATATACAATGTACTACACTGTGCATTTCGTCTAATGCGGGTTTTTCAGTAAATTCTAAGTTTTTCAGTGCAACTCACTCATATACAATGTACTACACTGTGCATTTCGTCTAATGCGGGTTTTTCAGTAAATTCTAAGTTTTTCAGTGCAACTCACTCATATACAATGTACTACACTGTGCATTTCGTCTAATGCGGGTTTTTCAGTAAATTCTAAGTTTTTCAGTGCAACTCACTCATATACAATGTACTACACTGTGCATTTCGTCTAATGCGGGTTTTTCAGTAAATTCTAAGTTTTTCAGTGCAACTCACTCATATACAATGTACTACACTGTGCATTTCGTCTAATGCGGGTTTTTCAGTAAATTCTAAGTTTTTCAGTGCAACTCACTCATATACAATGTACTACACTGTGCATTTCGTCTAATGCGGGTTTTTCAGTAAATTCTAAGATTTTCAGTGCAACTCAGTCATATACAATGTACTACACTGTGCATTTCGTCTAATGCGGGTTTTTCAGTAAATTCTAAGTTTCTCAGTGCAACTCACTCATATACAATGAACTACACTGTGCATTTCGTCTAATGCGGGTTTTTCAGTAAATTCTAAGTTTTTCAGTGCAACTCACTCATATACAATGTACTACAGTGTGCATTTCGTCTAATGCGGGTTTTTCAGTAAATTCTAAGTTTTTCAGTGCAACTCACTCATATACAATGTACTACACTGTGCATTTCGTCTAATGCGGTTTTTTCAGTAAATTCTAAGTTTTTCAGTGCAACTCACTCATATACAATGTACTACAGTGTGCATTTCGTCTAATGCGGGTTTTTCAGTAAATTCTAAGTTTTTCAGTGCAACTCACTCATATACAATGTACTACACTGTGCATTTCGTCTAATGCGGGTTTTTCAGTAAATTCTAAGTTTTTCAGTGCAACTCACTCATATACAATGTACTACACTGTGCATTTCGTCTAATGTGGGTTTTTCAGTAAATTCTAAGTTTTTCAGTGCAACTGACTCATATACAATGTACTACACTGTGCATTTCGTCTAATGCGGGTTTTTCAGTAAATTCTAAGTTTTTCAGTGCAACTCACTCATATACAATGTACTACACCTGTGCATTTCGTCTAATGCGGGTTTTTCAGTAAATTCTAAGTTTTTCAGTGCAACTCACTCATATACAATGTACTACACTGTGCATTTCGTTCTAATGCGGGTTTTTCAGTAAATTCTAAGTTTTTCAGTGCAACTCACTCATATACAATGTACTACACTGTGCATTTCGTCTAATGCGGGTTTTTCAGTAAATTCTAAGTTTTTCAGTGCAACTCACTCATATACAATGTACTACACTGTGGATTTCGTCTAATGCGGGGGTTTTTCAGTAAATTCTAAGTTTTTCAGTGCAACTCACTCATATACAATGTACTACACTGTGCATTTCGTCTAATGCGGGTTTTTCAGTAAATTCTAAGTTTTTCAGTGCAACTGACTCATATACAATGTACTACACTGTGCATTTCGTCTAATGCGGGTTTTTCAGTAAATTCTAAGTTTTTCAGTGCAACTCACTCATATACAATGTACTACACTGTGCATTTCGTCTAATGAGGGTTTTTCAGTAAATTCTAAGTTTTTCAGTGCAACTCACTCATATACAATGTACTACACTGTGCATTTCGTCTAATGCGGGTTTTTCAGTAAATTCTAAGTTTTTCAGTGCAACTCACTCATATACAATGTACTACACTGTGCATTTCGTCTAATGCGGGTTTTTCAGTAAATTCTAAGTTTTTCAGTGCAACTCACTCATATACAATGTACTACACTGTGCATTTCGTCTAATGCGGGTTTTTCAGTAAATTCTAAGTTTTTCAGTGCAACTCACCTCATATACAATGTACTACACTGTGCATTTCGTCTAATGCGGGTTTTTCAGTAAATTCTAAGATTTTCAGTGCAACTCAGTCATATACAATGTACTACACTGTGCATTTCGTCTAATGCGGGTTTTTCAGTAAATTCTAAGTTTTTCAGTGCAACTCACTCATATACAATGTACTACACTGTGCATTTCGTCTAATGCGGGTTTTTCAGTAATTTCTAAGTTTTTCAGTGCAACTCACTCATATACAATGTACTACACTGTGCATTTCGTCTAATGCGGGTTTTTCAGTAAATTCTAAGTTTTTCAGTGCAACTCACTCATATACAATGTACTACACTGTGCATTTCGTCTAATGCGGGTTTTTCAGTAAATTCTAAGTTTTTCAGTGCAACTCACTCATATACAATGTACTACACTGTGCATTTCGTCTAATGCGGGTTTTTCAGTAAATTCTAAGTTTTTCAGTGCAACTCACTCATATACAATGTACTACACTGTGCATTTCGTCTAATGCGGTTTTTCAGTAAATTCTAAGATTTTCAGTGCAACTCAGTCATATACAATGTACTACACTGTGCATTTCGTCTAATGCGGGTTTTTCAGTAAATTCTAAGTTTTTCAGTGCAACTCACTCATATACAATGTACTACACTGTGCATTTCGTCTAATGCGGGTTTTTCAGTAAATTCTAAGATTTTCAGTGCAACTCAGTCATATACAATGTACTACACTGTGCATTTCGTCTAATGCGGGTTTTTCAGTAAATTCTAAGTTTTTCAGTGCAACTCACTCATATACAATGTACTACACTGTGCATTTCGTCTAATGCGGGTTTTTCAGTAAATTCTAGTTTTTCAGTGAAACTCACTCATATACAATGTACTACACTGTGCATTTCGTCTAATGCGGGTTTTTCAGTAAATTCGTTTTTCAGTGCAACTCACTCATATACAATGTACTACACTGTGGCATTTCGTCTAATGCGGGTTTTTCAGTAAATTCTAAGTTTTTCAGTGCAACTCACTCATATACAATGTACTACACTGTGCATTTCGTCTAATGCGGGTTTTTCAGTAAATTCTAAGTTTTTCAGTGCAACTCACTCATATACAATGTACTACACTGTGCATTTCGTCTAATGCGGGTTTTTCAGTAAATTCTAAGTTTTTCAGTGCAACTCACTCATATACAATGTACTACACTGTGCATTTCGTCTAATGCGGGTTTTTCAGTAAATTCTAAGTTTTTCAGTGCAACTCACTCATATACAATGTACTACACTGTGCATTTCGTCTAATGCGGGTTTTTCAGTAAATTCTAAGTTTTTCAGTGCAACTCACTCATATACAATGTACTACACTGTGCATTTCGTCTAATGCGGGTTTTTCAGTAAATTCTAAGTTTTTCAGTGCAACTCACTCATATACAATGTACTACACTGTGCATTTCGTCTAATGCGGGTTTTTCAGTAAATTCTAAGTTTTTCAGTGCAACTCACTCATATACAATGTACTACACTGTGCATTTCGTCTAATGCGGGTTTTTCAGTAAATTCTAAGTTTTTCAGTGCAACTCACTCATATACAATGTACTACACTGTGCATTTCGTCTAATGCGGGTTTTTCAGTAAATTCTAAGTTTTTCAGTGCAACTCACTCATATACAATGTACTACACTGTGCATTTCGTCTAATGCGGGTTTTTCAGTAAATTCTAAGATTTTCAGTGCAACTCAGTCATATACAATGTACTACACTGTGCATTTCGTCTAATGCGGGTTTTTCAGTAAATTCTAAGTTTTCTCAGTGCAACTCACTCATATACAATGAACTACACTGTGCATTTCGTCTAATGCGGGTTTTTCAGTAAATTCTAAGTTTTTCAGTGCAACTCACTCATATACAATGTACTACAGTGTGCATTTCGTCTAATGCGGGTTTTTCAGTAAATTCTAAGTTTTTCAGTGCAACTCACTCATATACAATGTACTACACTGTGCATTTCGTCTAATGCGGGTTTTTCAGTAAATTCTAAGTTTTTCAGTGCAACTCACTCATATACAATGTACTACAGTGTGCATTTCGTCTAATGCGGGTTTTTCAGTAAATTCTAAGTTTTTCAGTGCAACTCACTCATATACAATGTACTACACTGTGCATTTCGTCTAATGCGGGTTTTTCAGTAAATTCTAAGTTTTTCAGTGCAACTCACTCATATACAA
>NW_028227721.1:47500-85738 GCF_978045245.1 Mus caroli | reverse complement strand
TTTCCTGGCCATATCCCGGGTCCTTCAGTGTGAATTTTTAATTTTCCACGTTTTTCAGTATGTCTCGCCATATTCTGGGTAATACAGTGTGAATTTTTAATTTTCCACTTCTTTCATGGTTTCTCGCCATATTATGTGTCTGACAGTGTGAATTTTTAATTTTCATGATTTTCAGGGTTTCTCGGCATATTCTGGGTCCTGCAGTATGATTTTCTCATTTTCCACGTTTTTCAATTTTTTTCGTAATTCTGGGTCCTACAGTGTGATTTTCTCATTTTCCACCTTTTTCAACCTTTCAGACCATTTTTCGGGTCCTTCAGTGTGAGTTTGTAATTTTCTACTTTTTTCAGGGTTTCTCGCCGTATTCTGGGTCCTAAACATTGTATTTTTAATTTTTCACGTTTTCAGGGTTTCTTGGCATATTCTGGGTCCTACAGTGTGATTTTCTCATTTTCGATATTTTCAAGTTTTTTCGTAATTCTGGGTCCTACAGTGTGATTTTCTCATTTTCCACCTTTTTCAGGTTTTCTCGCCATAATTGGGGTTCTTCAGTGTCAGTTTGTAATTTTCTACTTTTTTCAGGGTTTCTTGCCATATTTGGGGTCCTTCAGTGTGAGTTTTTAATTTTCTACTCTTTCAGGGTTTCTTGCCATGTTCTGGGTCCTACAGTGTGTATTTTTCATTTTCCACGTTTTTCAGATTTTCTCGCAATATTCTGGGTTCTTCAGTGTGATTTTTTAATTTTTCACGTTTTACAGGTTTTTTCTTCATATTCTGGGTCCTACACTGTGATTTTTCTCATTTCCACGTTTTTCAGGTTTTCTTGCCATATTCCAGGTCCTTCAGTGTTAATTTTTAATTTTCCACGTTTTCAGGGTTTCTTGGCATATTCTGTGTCCTGCAGTGTGAATTTTAATTATCCACTTTTTTCATGGTTTCTCGCCATATTCTGTGTCCAACAGTGTGAATTTTTAATTTTCACGTTTTTCAGTGTTTCTCGAAATATTCTGGGCCCTGCATGTGATTTTCTCATTTTCCACATTTTTCAATTTTTTTCGTAATTCTGGGTCCTACAGTGTGATTTTCTCATTTTCCACCTTTTTCAGGTTTTCTCGCCATGTTTGGGCTCCTTCACTGTGAGTTTTTAATTTTGTACTTTTTTATTAATTGTTTCTCGCCATACTTCTGGGTCCGTTAGTGTGAATTTTTAATTTTCACGTTTTTCACATTTTCTCGGCATATTCTGGGTGCTGCAGTGGGATTTTCTCATTTTCTACCTTTTGGAGGGTTTCTCACCATATTTGGGGTCCTACAGTGTGAGTTTGTAATTTTCAACCTTTTTCAGGGTTTCTTGGCATATTCTGGGTTATACAGCATGTATTTTTAATTTTCCACGTTTTCAGGGTTTCTGGGCATAATCTGGGTCCTACAGTGTGATTATTCTCATTTTCCAACTTTTTCAGGTTTTCTCGCCATATTCGGGGTCCTTCAGTGTGAATTTTTAATTTTCTACTTTTTTCAGGTTTTCTCGCCATATTCTGGGTCCTACAGCATGTATTTTTAATTTTCCAGGTTTTCAGGGTTTCTGGGCATAATCTGGGTCCTACAGTGTGATTATTCTCATTTTCCACCTTTTTCAATATTTCTCATCATATTCGGGGTCTTTCAGTGTGAATTTTTAATTTTCTACTCTTTTCAGGTTTTCTCGCCATATTCTGGGTCCTACAGCATGTACTTTTAATTTTCCACGTTTTCAGGGTTTCTGGTCATAATCTGGGTCCTACAGTGTGATTATTCTCAATTTCCACCTTTTTCAGGTTTTCTCATCATATTCGGGGTCTTTCAGTGTGAATTTTTAATTTTCTACTCTTTTTGGTTTTCTCGCCATATTCTGTGTCCTTTAGTGTTAGTTTTTTATCTTCCTCGTTTTTCAGGTTTTTCGCCATATTTTGGGTCCTTCCGTGTGATATTTTAATATTTTACCTTTTTCAGGTTTTTTCGTCATATTCTGGGTCCTACTGTGTGATTTTCTCATTTCCATTTATTTCAGGGTCTCTTGCCGTATTCCAGGTCCTGTCGTATTCCAGGTCCTTCAGTGTGAATTTTTTTCCACGGTTTTCAGTATTTCTCTCCATATCTCGGTAATAAAGTGTGAATTTTTAATTGTCCAGTCTTTTCATGGTTTCTCACCATATTCTGTGTCCAACAGTGTGAATTTTTAATTTTCAGGTTTTTCATGGTTGTTCAGCATATTCTGGTTTCTGCAGTGTGATTTTCTCATTTTCCACGTTTTTCAAGTTTTTTCATATTTCTGGGTCCTACAAGTGTGATTTTCTCATTTTCGATGTTTTTCATGTTTTTGTAATTCTGGTTAATACATTCTGTTTATTCTCATTTTCTACCTTTTTCATGTTTTCTCACCATATTAGGGGTCCTTCAGTGTGAGTTTTTAATTTTCTACTTTTTTGAGGGTTTCTTGCCATATTCTGGGTGCTACAGAGTGTATTTTTTATTTTCCACGTTTCTCAGGATTTCTCCCCATATTCTGTGTCCTACAGTGTGATTTTCTCATTTTTGACGTTTTTCAAGTTTTTTCACAATTCTGGGTCCTACAGTTAGATTATTCTCATTTTCCAGCTTTTTCAGGTTTTCTCACTATATTTGGGGTCCTTCAGTGTGATTTTTTAATATTCCTCGTTTTTCAGGTTTTATAGCCATATTCCAAGTCCTTAAGTGTGAATTTTTAATTTTCTAGTTTTTTCAGGTTCTCTCGCCATATTTGGGGTCCTTCAGTGTGAGTTTTTAATTTTCTAATTTTTCAGGGTTTCTCGACAAATTCTGTGTCCTACAGCGTGTATTTTTCATTTTCCACGTGTTTCAGTTTTTTTCGTCATATTCTGGGTCCTAAATTGTGATTTTTTCATTTCCACGTTTTTCAGGTTATCTTACTGTATTCCAGTTCCTTCAGTGTGAATTTTTAATTTTCATGATTTTCAGGGTTTCTCGGCATATTCTGGGTCCTGCAGTATGATTTTCTCATTTTCCACGTTTTTCAATTTTTTTCATAATTCTGGGTCCTACAGTGTGATTTTCTCATTTTCCACCTTTTTCAACCTTTCAGACCATTTTTCGGGTCCTTCAGTGTGAGTTTGTAATTTTCTACTTTTTTCAGGGTTTCTCGCCGTATTCTGGGTTTTAAACGTTGTATTTTTAATTTTTCACGTTTTCAGGGTTTCTTGGCATATTCTGGGTCCTACAGTGTGATTTTCTCATTTTCGATATTTTCAAGTTTTTTCGTAATTCTGGGTCCTACAGTGTGATTTTCTCATTTTCCACCTTTTTCAGGTTTTCTCGCCATAATTGGGGTTCTTCAGTGTCAGTTTGTAATTTTCTACTTTTTTCAGGGTTTCTTGCCATATTTGGGGTCCTTCAGTGTGAGTTTTTAATTTTCTACTCTTTCAGGGTTTCTTGCCATGTTCTGGGTCCTACAGTGTGTATTTTTCATTTTCCACGTTTTTCAGATTTTCTCGCAATATTCTGGGTTCTTCAGTGTGAATTTTTAATTTTTCACGTTTTACAGCTTTTTTCTTCATATTCTGGGTCCTACACTGTGATTTTTCTCATTTCCACGTTTTTCAGGTTTTCTTGCCATATTCCAGGTCCTTCAGTGTTAATTTTTAATTTTCCACGTTTTCAGGGTTTCTTGGCATATTCTGTGTCCTGCAGTGTGAATTTTAATTATCCACTTTTTTCATGGTTTCTCGCCATATTCTGTGTCCAACAGTGTGAATTTTTAATTTTCACGTTTTTCAGTGTTTCTCGAAATATTCTGGGCCCTGCATGTGATTTTCTCATTTTCCACATTTTTTCAATTTTTTTCGTAATTCTGGGTCCTACAGTGTGATTTTCTCATTTTCCACCTTTTTCAGGTTTTCTCGCCATGTTTGGGCTCCTTCACTGTGAGTTTTTAATTTTGTACTTTTTTATTAATTGTTTCTCGCCATATTCTGGGTCCGTTAGTGTGAATTTTTAATTTTCACGTTTTTCACATTTTCTCGGCATATTCTGGGTGCTGCAGTGGGATTTTCTCATTTTCCACCTTTTGGAGGGTTTCTCACCATATTTGGGGTCCTACAGTGTGAGTTTGTAATTTTCAACCTTTTTCAGGGTTTCTTGGCATATTCTGGGTCCTACAGCATGTATTTTTAATTTTCCAGGTTTTCAGGGTTTCTGGGCATAATCTGGGTCCTACAGTGTGATTATTCTCATTTTCCACCTTTTTCAGTTTTTCTCATCATATTCGGGGTCTTTCAGTGTGAATTTTTAATTTTCTACTCTTTTCAGGTTTTCTCGCCATATTCTGGGTCCTACAGCATGTACTTTTAATTTTCCACGTTTTCAGGGTTTCGGGTCATAATCTGAGTCCTACAGTGTGATTATTCTCATTTTCCACCTTTTTCAGGTTTTCTCATCATATTCGGGGTCTTTCAGTGTGAATTTTTAATTTTCTACTCTTTTCAGGTTTTCTCGCCATATTCTGTGTCCTTCAGTCTTAGTTTTTTATCTTCCTCGTTTTTCAGGTTTTTCGCCATATTCCGGGTCCTTCCGTGTGATATTTTAATATTTTACCTTTTTCAGGTTTTTTCGTCATATTCTGGGTCCTACTGTGTGATTTTCTCATTTCCATGTATTTCAGGGTCTCTTGCCGTATTCCAGGTCATGTCGTATTCCAGGTCCTTCAGTGTGAATTTTTTTCCACGGTTTTCAGTATTTCTCTCCATATCTCGGTAATAAAGTGTGAATTTTTAATTGTCCAGTCTTTTCATGGTTTCTCACCATATTCTGTGTCCAACAGTGTGAATTTTTAATTTTCAGGTTTTTCATGGTTGTTCAGCATATTCTGGTTTCTGCAGTGTGATTTTCTCATTTTCCACGTTTTTCAAGTTTTTTCATATTTCTGGGTCCTACAAGTGTGATTTTCTCATTTTCGATGTTTTTCATGATTTTGTAATTCTGGGTAATACATTGTGTTTATTCTCATTTTCTACCCATTTCATGTTTTCTGGCCATATTAGGGGTCCTTCAATGTGAGTTTTTAATTTTCTACTTTTTTGAGGGTTTCTTGCCATATTCTGGGTGCTACAGAGTGTATTTTTTATTTTCCACGTTTCTCAGGATTTCTCCCCATATTCTGGGTCCTACAGTGTGATTTTCTCATTTTCGAATTTTTTCATGTTTTTTCGTAATTCTGGGTAATACAGTGTGATTATTTTCACTTTCCACCTTTTTCTGTTTTTCTCACCATATTCGGGGTCCTTCAGTGTGAGTTTTTAATTTTCTACTTTTTTGAGGTTTTTTTGCCATATTCTGGGTGCTACAGAGTGTATTTTTAATATTCCACATTTCTCAGGGTTTCTTGCCATATTCTGTGTCCTACAGAGTGATTTTCTCATTTTCGACGTTTTTCAAGTTTTTTCACAATTCTGGGGCCTACAGTGTGATTATTCTCATTTTCCAGCTTTTTCAGATTTTCTCACTATATTTGGGGTCCTTCAGTGTGATATTTTAATTTTCCTCGTTTTTCAGGTTTTATCGCCATATTCCAAGTCCTTCAGTGTGAATTTTTAATTTTCTAGTTTTTTCAGGTTCTCTCGCCATATTTAGGGTCCTTCTGTGTGAGTTTTTAATTTTCTAATTTTTCAGGGTTTCTCGACATATTCTGTGTCCTACAGCGTGTATTTTTCATTTTCCACGTGTTTCAGTTTTTTTCGTCATATTCTGGGTCCTAAATTGTGATTTTCTCATTTCCACGTTTTTCAGGTTACCTTACTGTATTCCAGGTCCTTCAGTGTGAATTTTTAATTTTCACGTTTTTCAGGGTTTCTCGGCATATTTTGTGTCCTACAACGTGCATTTTTAATTTTCCACGTTTTCCAGGTTTTTTCGTCATATTCTGGGTCCTACAGTGTGATTTTCTCGTTTTCGACATTTTTCAAGTTTTTTTTTTTTTTTTTTTGCCATTCTGTGTCCTACAGTGTGATTATTCTCATTTTCCACCTTTTCAGGTTTTCTCACCATATTCGGGGTCTTTCAGTGTGAATTTTTAATTTTGTAATTTTTTCAGGTTTTTTTTTGTCATATTCTGGGTCCTACAGTTTGATTTTCTCATTTCCAGGTTTTTCAGGTTTTCTTGCCTTATTCTGGTTCCTACCATGTGAGTTTTGAATTTTCCTCGTTTTTCAGGTTTCCTGGCCATATCCCAGGTCCTTCAGTGTGAATTTTTAATTTTCCACGTTTTTCAGTATGTCTCGCCATATTCTGGGTAATACAGTGTGAATTTTTAATTTTCCACTTCTTTCATGGTTTCTCGCCATATTATGTGTCTGACAGTGTGAATTTTTAATTTTCATGATTTTCAGGGTTTCTAGGCATATTCTGGGTCCTGCAGTATGATTTTCTCATTTTCCACGTTTTTCAATTTTTTTTCGTAATTCTGGGTCCTACAGTGTGATTTTCTCATTTTCCACCTTTTTCAACCTTTCAGACCATTTTTCGGGTCCTTCAGTGTGAGTTTGTAATTTTCTACTTTTTTCAGGGTTTCTCGCCGTATTCTGGGTCCTAAACGTTGTATTTTTAATTTTTCACGTTTTCAGGGTTTCTTGGCATATTCTGGGTCCTACAGTGTGATTTTCTCATTTTCGATATTTTCAAGTTTTTTCGTAATTCTGGGTCCTACAGTGTGATTTTCTCATTTTCCACCTTTTTCAGGTTTTCTCGCCATAATTGGGGTTCTTCAGTGTCTGTTTGTAATTTTCTACTTTTTTCAGGGTTTCTTGCCATATTTGGGGTCCTTCAGTGTGAGTTTTTAATTTTCTACTCTTTCAGGGTTTCTTGCCATGTTCTGGGTCCTACAGTGTGTATTTTTCATTTTCCACGTTTTTCAGATTTTCTCGCAATATTCTGGGTTCTTCAGTGTGAATTTTTAATTTTTCACGTTTTACAGCTTTTTTCTTCATATTCTGGGTCCTACACTGTGATTTTTCTCATTTCCACGTTTTTCAGGTTTTCTTGCCATATTCCAGGTCCTTCAGTGTTAATTTTTAATTTTCCACGTTTTCAGGGTTTCTTGGCATATTCTGTGTCCTGCAGTGTGAATTTTAATTATCCACTTTTTTCATGGTTTCTCGCCATATTCTGTGTCCAACAGTGTGAATTTTTAATTTTCACGTTTTTCAGTGTTTCTCGAAATATTCTGGGCCCTGCATGTGATTTTCTCATTTTCCACATTTTTTCAATTTTTTTCGTAATTCTGGGTCCTACAGTGTGATTTTCTCATTTTCCACCTTTTTCAGGTTTTCTCGCCATGTTTGGGCTCCTTCACTGTGAGTTTTTAATTTTGTACTTTTTTATTAATTGTTTCTCGCCATATTCTGGGTCCGTTAGTGTGAATTTTTAATTTTCACGTTTTTCACATTTTCTCGGCATATTCTGGGTGCTGCAGTGGGATTTTCTCATTTTCCACCTTTTGGAGGGTTTCTCACCATATTTGGGGTCCTACAGTGTGAGTTTGTAATTTTCAACCTTTTTCAGGGTTTCTTGGCATATTCTGGGTTATACAGCATGTATTTTTAATTTTCCACGTTTTCAGGGTTTCTGGGCATAATCTGGGTCCTACAGTGTGATTATTTTCATTTTCCACCTTTTTCAGTTTTTCTCATCATATTCGGGGTCTTTCAGTGTGAATTTTTAATTTTCTACTCTTTTCAGGTTTTCTCGCCATATTCTGGGTCCTACAGCATGTACTTTTAATTTTCCACGTTTTCAGGGTTTCGTGTCATAATCTGAGTCCTACAGTGTGATTATTCTCATTTTCCACCTTTTTCAGGTTTTCTCATCATATTCGGGGTCTTTCAGTGTGAATTTTTAATTTTCTACTCTTTTCAGGTTTTCTCGCCATATTCTGTGTCCTTCAGTCTTAGTTTTTTATCTTCCTCGTTTTTCAGGTTTTTCGCCATATTCCGGGTCCTTCCGTGTGATATTTTAATATTTTACCTTTTTCAGGTTTTTTCGTCATATTCTGGGTCCTACTGTGTGATTTTCTCATTTCCATGTATTTCAGGGTCTCTTGCCGTATTCCAGGTCATGTCGTATTCCAGGTCCTTCAGTGTGAATTTTTTTCCACGGTTTTCAGTATTTCTCTCCATATCTCGGTAATAAAGTGTGAATTTTTAATTGTCCAGTCTTTTCATGGTTTCTCACCATATTCTGTGTCCAACAGTGTGAATTTTTAATTTTCAGGTTTTTCATGGTTGTTCAGCATATTCTGGTTTCTGCAGTGTGATTTTCTCATTTTCCACGTTTTTCAAGTTTTTTCATATTTCTGTGTCCTACAAGTGTGATTTTCTCATTTTCGATGTTTTTCATGTTTTTGTAATTCTGGGTAATACATTGTGTTTATTCTCATTTTCTACCTTTTTTATGTTTTCTCGCCATATTCGGGGTCCTTCAGTGTGAGTTTTTAATTTTCTACTTTTTTGAGGGTTTCTTGCCATATTCTGGGTGCTACAGAGTGTATTTTTTATTTTCCACGTTTCTCAGGATTTCTCCCCATATTCTGGGTCCTACAGTGTGATTTTCTCATTTTCGATTTTTTTCATGTATTTTCGTAATTCTGGGTAATACAGTGTGATTATTTTCACTTTCCACCTTTTTCTGTTTTTCTCGCCATATTCGGGGTCCTTCAGTGTGAGTTTTTAATTTTCTACTTTTTTGAGGGTTTTTTGCCATATTCTGGGTGCTACAGAATGTATTTTTAATATTCCACATTTCTCAGGGTTTCTTGCCATATTCTGTGTCCTACAGAGTGATTTTCTCATTTTCGACGTTTTTCAAGTTTTTTCACAATTCTGGGTCCTACAGTGTGATTATTCTCATTTTCCAGCTTTTTCAGATTTTCTCACTATATTTGGGGTCCTTCAGTGTGATTTTTTAATTTTCCTCGTTTTTCAGGTTTTATCGCCATATTCCAAGTCCTTCAGTGTGAATTTTTAATTTTCTAGTTTTTTCAGGTTCTCTCGCCATATTTAGGGTCCTTCAGTGTGAGTTTTTAATTTTCTAATTTTTCAGGGTTTCTCGACATATTCTGTGTCCTACAGCGTGTATTTTTCATTTTCCACGTGTTTCAGTTTTTTTCGTCATATTCTGGGTCCTAAATTGTGATTTTCTCATTTCCACGTTTTTCAGGTTACCTTACTGTATTCCAAGTCCTTCAGTGTGAATTTTTAATTTTCACGTTTTTCAGGGTTTCTCGGCATATTTTGTGTCCTACAACGTGCATTTTTAATTTTCCACGTTTTCCAGGTTTTTTCGTCATATTCTGGGTCCTACAGTGTGATTTTCTCGTTTTCGACATTTTTCAAGTTTTTTTTTTTTTTGCCATTCTGTGTCCTACAGTGTGATTATTCTCATTTTCCACCTTTTCAGGTTTTCTCACCATATTCGGGGTCTTTCAGTGTGAATTTTAAATTTTGTAATTTTTTCAGGTTTTTTTTTTGTCATATTCTGGGTCCTACAGTTTGATTTTCTCATTTCCAGGTTTTTCAGGTTTTCTTGCCTTATTCTGGTTCCTACCATGTGAGTTTTGAATTTTCCTCGTTTTTCAGGTTTCCTGGCCATATCCCAGGTCCTTCAGTGTGAATTTTTAATTTTCCACGTTTTTCAGTATGTCTCGCCATATTCTGGGTAATACAGTGTGAATTTTTAATTTTCCACTTCTTTCATGGTTTCTCGCCATATTATGTGTCTGACAGTGTGAATTTTTAATTTTCATGATTTTCAGGGTTTCTAGGCATATTCTGGGTCCTGCAGTATGATTTTCTCATTTTCCACGTTTTTCAATTTTTTTTCGTAATTCTGGGTCCTACAGTGTGATTTTCTCATTTTCCACCTTTTTCAACCTTTCAGACCATTTTTCGGGTCCTTCAGTGTGAGTTTGTAATTTTCTACTTTTTTCAGGGTTTCTCGCCGTATTCTGGGTCCTAAACGTTGTATTTTTAATTTTTCACGTTTTCAGGGTTTCTTGGCATATTCTGGGTCCTACAGTGTGATTTTCTCATTTTCGATATTTTCAAGTTTTTTCGTAATTCTGGGTCCTACAGTGTGATTTTCTCATTTTCCACCTTTTTCAGGTTTTCTCGCCATAATTGGGGTTCTTCAGTGTCTGTTTGTAATTTTCTACTTTTTTCAGGGTTTCTTGCCATATTTGGGGTCCTTCAGTGTGAGTTTTTAATTTTCTACTCTTTCAGGGTTTCTTGCCATGTTCTGGGTCCTACAGTGTGTATTTTTCATTTTCCACGTTTTTCAGATTTTCTCGCAATATTCTGGGTTCTTCAGTGTGAATTTTTAATTTTTCACGTTTTACAGCTTTTTTCTTCATATTCTGGGTCCTACACTGTGATTTTTCTCATTTCCACGTTTTTCAGGTTTTCTTGCCATATTCCAGGTCCTTCGGTGTTAATTTTTAATTTTCCACGTTTTCAGGGTTTCTTGGCATATTCTGTGTCCTGCAGTGTGAATTTTAATTATCCACTTTTTCATGGTTTCTCGCCATATTCTGTGTCCAACAGTGTGAATTTTTAATTTTCACGTTTTTCAGTGTTTCTCGAAATATTCTGGGCCCTGCATGTGATTTTCTCATTTTCCACATTTTTTCAATTTTTTTCGTAATTCTGGGTCCTACAGTGTGATTTTCTTATTTTCCACCTCTGTCTGTCTGTCTGTCTGTCTATCTGATCTCTGGGAACTGGAGATGGGCCACGAATAGTTGCTGGTAGTTGATCCCAGGTTCTCTGGAAGAGGAGTCAGTGCTGTTAATTGTTGAGCCCTCCCAGTGGCCCCACCCATCTTTAAATTTTTAGAAGTATATGTGAGGCTGTGTTTATGTACATCATATTCAGACCATAAGAGGGATTTAGATTCTCTAGAATCTGACACCCTCTTCTGGAGTGTCTGAAGACGGCTACAGTGTAGTTATATCTAATAAATTAATAAATAAATAAATAAACATTTTTTAAAAAGTATAAGAAATAAAGAAAGACCAGGCAGGCCTGCCATCTTTATCTCTGTCTCTCTGTCTGTCTGTCTGTCTGTCTATCTGATCCCCGGGAACTGGAGATGGGCCACCATATAGTTGCTGGTAGTTGATCCAAGGTTCTCTAGAAGAGGAGACAATGCTGTTAATTGTTGAGCCCTTTCAGTGGCCCCACACTTCTTTAAATATTATAGTATATGTGAGGCTGTGTTTATGTACATCATATTCAGATTATAAGAGGATTTAGATTCTCCAGAATCTGACACCCAATACTGGAGTGTCTGAAGACAGAAACAGTTTACTTATATATAATAAATACAAAAATAAATAAATAAATAAATAAATAAATAAATAAATAAACATTTTTGAAAAAGGAAAAGAAAGAAAGTAAGAACAGGCAGGCCTGCCATCCTTATCTCTGTCTATCTGTCTGTCTGTCTGTCTGATCCCCTGGAACTGCAGATGTGCCACCATATAGTTGCTGGTAGTTGATCCAAGGTTCTCTGGAAGAGGGACAATACTGTTAATTGTTGAGCCCTATCAGTGGCCCTACCCATCTTTAAATATTTAGAAGTATATGTGAGGCTGTGTTTATGTACATCATATTCAGACCATAAGAGGGATTTAGATTCTCCAGAATCTGACACCCTCTTCTGGAGTATCTGAAGACAGCTACAGTGTACTTATATCTAATAAATAAATAAATAAATAAATAAATAAATAAATAAATACACATTATTTAAACAGGTTAAGAAAGGAAGAAAGACCAGGCAGGCTTGCCATACTTATCTCTGTCTGTCTGTCTGTCTGTCTGTCGTTCTGATCCCCTGGAACTGGAGATGGGCCACCATATAGGTGCTGGTAGTTGATCCCAGGTTCTCTGGAAGAGGAGACAATGCTGTTAATTGTTGAGCGCTTTCAGTGGCCCCACCCATCGTTAAATTTTTATTAGTATATGTGAGGCTGTGTTTATGTACATCATATGCAGACCATAAGAGGGATTTAGATTCTCCAGAGTCTGACACCCTCTTCTGGAGTGTCTGAAGACAGCTACAGTGTACTTATATCTAATAAATACATAAATAAATATATAAATAAACATTTTTTAAAAAAGGATAAGAAAGAAAGAAAGACCAGGCAGGCCTGCCATCCTTATCACTGTCTGTATGTCTGTCTGTCTGATCCCCTGGAACTGGAGATGGGCCCCCATATAGTTGCTGGTAGTTGATCTCAGGTACTCTGGAAGAGGAGACAATGCTGTTAATTGTTGAGCTTTTAGAGTAGCCCCACCCTTCTTTAAATTTTTAGAAGTATATGTGAGGCTGTGTTTATGTACATCATATGCAGACCATAAGAGGGATTTAGATTCTCCAGAATCTGACACCCTCTTCTGGAATGTCTGAAGACAGCTACAGTGTACTTATATCTAATAAATAAATAGATAAATAAATAAATAAGTAAATAAACATTTTTTAAAAAGGATAAGAAAGAAAGAAAGACCAGGCAGGTCTGCCATCCATATCTTTGTCTGTCTGTCTGCCTGTCTATCTGATCCCCGGGAACTGGAGATGGGACACCATATAGTTGCTGGTAGTTGATCCAAGGTTCTCTGGAAGAGGAGACAATGCTGTTAATTGTTGAGCCCTTTCAGTGGCCCCATACTTCTTTAAATATTTAGAAGTATATGTGAGGCTGTGTTTATGTATATCATATTCAGATTATAAGAGGATTTAGATTCTCCAGAATCTGACACCCTATATAGGAGTGTCTGAAGACAGCTACAGTGAACTTATATATAATAAATACATAAATAAATAAATAAATAAATAAACAAACATTTTTTAAAAAGGATAAGAAAGAAAGTAAGACCAGGCAGGCCTGCCATCCTTATCTCTGTCTGTGTCTGTCTGTCTGATCCCCTGGACCTGGAGATGTGCCACCATATAGTTGCTGGTAGTTGATCCAAGGTTCTCTGGAAGAGGAGACAATGCTGTTAATTGTTGAGCCCTTTCAGTGGCCCCATACTTCTTTAAATATTTAGAAGTATATGTGAGGCTGTGTTTATGTATATCATATTCAGATTATAAGAGGATTTAGATTCTCCAGAATCTGACACCCTATACTGGAGTGTCTGAAGACAGCTACAGTGAACTTATATATAATAAATACATAAATAAATAAATAAACATTTTTTAAAAAGGATAAGAAAGAAAGAAAGACCAGGCAAACCTGCCATCCTTATCTCTGTCAGTCTGCCTGTCTGTCAGTCTGTCTGATCCCTTGGAACTGGAGATGGGCCACCATATAGTTGCTATTAGTTGATCCCAGGTTCTCTGGAAGAGGAGACAAAGCTGTTAATTGTTGAGCCCTATCAGTGGCCCTACCCATCTTTAAATATTTAGAAGTATATGTGAGGCTGTGTTTATGTACATCATATGCAGACCATAAGAGGGATTTAGATTCTCCAGAATCTGACACCCTCTTCTGGAGTGTCTGAAGACAGCTACAGTGTACTTATATCTCATAAATACATAAATAAATAAATAAATAAATAAATAAATAAATAAACATTTTTTAAAAAGGATAAGAAAGAAAGTAAGACTAGGCAGGCCTGCCATCCTTATCTCTGTCTGTCTGTCTGTCTGTCTGTCTGTCTGATCCCCTGGAACTGGAGATGGGCTACCATAAAGTTGCTGGTAGTTGATCCCAGGGTTCTGGAAGAGGAGACAATGCTGTTAATTGTTGAGCCCTACCAGTGGCCCTGCCCATCTTTAAATATTTAGAAGTATATGTGAGGCTGTGTTTATGTACATCATATGCAGACCATAAGAGGGATTTAGATTCTCCAGAATCTGACACCCTCTTCTGGAGTGTCTGAAGACAGCTACAGTGTACTTATATCTAATAAATAAATAAATAAATAAATAAATAAATAAATAAATAAACATTTTTAAAAAGGATAAGAAAGAAAATAAGACCAGGAAGGCCTGCCATCCTTATCTCTGTCTGTCTGTCTGTCTGTCTGCCTGATCCCCTGGAACTGGAGATGGGCCACCATATAGTTGCTGGTAGTTGATCCCAGGTTCTCTGGAAGAGGAGACAATGCTGTTAATTGTTGAGCCCTTTCAGTGGCCCCACCGTTTTTTAATTTTTAGAAGTATATGTGATGCTGTGTTTATGTACATCATATTCAGACCATAAGAGGGATTTAGATTCTCTATAATCTGTCACCCTCTTCTGGAGTGTCTGAAGACGGCTACAGTGTACTTATATCTAATAAATACATAAATAAATGAATAAATAAATAAATAAACATTTTTTAAAACGAATAAGAAATAAAGAAAGACCAGGCAGGCCTGCCATCCTTATCTCTCTCTCTCTGTCTGTCTGTCGGTCTGATCCACTGGAACTGGAGATGGGCCACCATAAGGTGCTGGTAGTTTATCCCAGGTTCTCTGAAAGAGGAGACAATGCTGTTAATTGTTGAGCCCTCCCAGTGGCTCCACACATCTTTAAATTTTTAGAAGTATATGTGAGGCTGTGTTTATGTACATCATATGCAGACCATAAGAGGGATTTAGATTCTCCAGAATCTGACACCCTCTTCTGGAGTGTCTGAAGACAGCTACAGTGTACTTATATCTAATAAATACATAAATAAATATATAAATAAACATTTTTTAAAAAAGGATAAGAAAGAAAGAAAGACCAGTCAGGCCTGCCATCCTTATCACTGTCTGTATGTCTGTCTGTCTGTTCCCCTGGAACTGGAGATGGGCCACCATATAGTTGCTGGTAGTTGATCCCAGGTACTCTGGAAGAGGAGACAATGCTGTTAATTGTTGAGCTTTTAGAGTGGCCCCACCCTTCTTTAAATTTTTAGAAGTATATGTGAGGCTGTGTTTATGTACATCATATGCAGACCATAAAAGGGATTTAGATTCTCCAGAATCTGACACCCTCTTCTGCAGTGTGTGAACAGCTACAGTGTACTTATATCTAATAAATAAATAAATAAATAAATAAATAAATAAATAAATAAATAAACAAACAAACATTTTTTTAAAAAAAGGATAAGAAAGAAAGAAAGACCAGGCAGGCCTGCCACCCTTATCACTGTCTGTGTGTCTGTCTGTCTGATCCCCTGGAACTGGAGATGGACCACCATATAATTGCTGGTAGTTGATCCCAGGTTCTCTATAAGAGGAGACAATGCTGTTAATTTTTGAGCCCTTTCAGTGGCCCCACACATCTTTTAATTTTTAGAAGTATATGTTAGGCTGTGTTTATGTACATCATATGCAGACCATAAGAGGGATTTAGATTATCCAGAATCTGACACCCTCTTCTGGAGTGTCTGAAGACAGCTACAGTGTACTTATATCTAATAAATACATAAATAAATATATAAATAAACATTTTTTTTCAAAAGGATAAGAAAGAAAGAAAGAAAGACCATTCAGGCCTGCCATCCATATCTCTGTCTGTCTGTCTGTCTGTCTATCTGATCCCCGGGAACTGGAGATGGGCCACCATATAGTTGCTGGTAGTTGATCCAAGGTTTTCTGGAAGAGGAGACAATGCTGTTAATTTTTGAGCCCTTTCAGTGGCCCCACACTTGTTTAAATATTTAGAAGTATATGTCAGGCTGTGTTTATGTACATCATATTCAGATTATAAGAGGATTTAGATTCTCCAGAATCTGACACCCTATACTGGAGTGTCTGAAGACAGCTACAGTATACTTATAATAAATAAATAAATAAATAAATAAATAAATAAATAAATAAATAAACATTTTTGAAAAAGGATAAGAAAGAATGTAAGACCAGGCAGGCCTGCCATCCTTATCTCTGTCTGTCTGTCTGTCTGTCTGATCCCCTGGAACTGGAGATGGGCCAACATAGAGTTGCTGGTAGTTGATCCAAGGTTCTCTGGAAGAGGAGACAATGCCGTTAATTGTTGAGCCCTTTCAGTGGCCCCACACTTCTTTAAATATTTAGAAGTATATGTGAGGCTGTGTTTATGTACATCATATTCAGATTATAAGAGGATTTAGATTCTCCAGAATCTGACACCCTCTACTGGAGTGACTGTAGACAGCTACAGTGTACTTATATATAATAAATACATAAGTAAATAAATAAATAAATAAATAAACATTTTTTAAAAAGGATAAGAAAGAAAGTAAGACCAGGCAGGCCTGCCAGCCTTATCTCTGTCTGTCTGTCTGTCTGTCTGTCTGATCCCCTGGAACTGGAGATGGGCTACGATAAAGTTGCTGGTAGTTGATCCCAGGTTCTCTGGAAGAGGAGACAATGCTGTTAATTGTTGAGCCCTATCAGTGGCCCTACCCATCTTTAAATATTTAGAAGTATATGTGAGGCTGTGTTTATGTACATCATATGCAGACCATAAGAGGTATTTAGATTCTCCAGAATCTGACACCCTCTTCTGGAGTGTCTGAAGACAGCTACAGTGTACTTATAATAAATAAATAAATAAATAAATAAATAAATAAATAAATAAATAAATAAATAAATGAATAAATAAATATTTTTTAAAAAGGATAAGAAAGAAAGTAAGACCAGGCAGGCCTGCCATCCTTTTCTCTGTCTGTCTGTCTGTCTGTCTGTCTGATCCCCTGGAACTGGAGATGGGCCACCATATAGTTGCTGGTAGTTGATCCCATGTTCTCTGGAAGAGGAGACAATGCTGTTAATTGTTGAGCCCTTTCAGTGGCCCCACCCATTTTTAATTTTTAGAAGTATATGTGATTTTGTTTTTATGTACATCATATTCAGACCATAAGAGGGATTTAGATTCTCTATAATCTGTCACCCTCTTCTGGAGTGTCTGAAGACGGGTACAGTGTACTTATATCTAATAAATAAATAAATAAATAAATAAATAAATAATCATTTTTTAAAACGAATAAGAAATAAAGAAAGACCAGGCAGGCCTGCCATCCTTATCTCTGTCTCTCTGTCTGTCTGTCGGTCTGATCCACTGGAACTGGAGATGGGCCACCATAAGGTGCTGGTAGTTTATCCCAGGTTCTCTGAAAGAGGAGAAAATGCTGTTAATTGTTGAGCCCTACCAGTGGCCCCACACATCTTTAAATTTTTAGAAGTATATGTGAGGCTGTGTTTATGTACATCATATGCAGACCATAAGAGGGATTTAGATTCTCCAGAATCTGACACCCTCTTCTGCAGTGTGTGAACAGCTACAGTGTACTTATATCTAATAAATAAATAAATAAATAAATAAATAAATAAATAAATAAACAAACATTTTTTTAAAAAAGGATAAGAAAGAAAGAAAGACCAGGCAGGCCTGCCACCATTATCACTGTCTGTGTGTCTGTCTGTCTGATCCCCTGGAACTGGAGATGGACCACCATATAGTTGCTGGTAGTTGATCCCAGGTTCTCTATAAGAGGAGACAATGCTGTTAATTTTTGAGCCCTTTCAGTGGCCCCACACATCTTTTAATTTTTAGAAGTATATGTTAGGCTGTGTTTATGTACATCATATGCAGACCATAAGAGGGATTTAGATTCTCCAGAATCTGACACCCTCTTCTGGAGTGTCTGAAGACAGCTACAGTGTACTTATATCTAATAAATACATAAATAAATATATAAATAAACATTTTTTTAAAAAGGATAAGAAATAAAGAAAACCAGGCAGGCCTGCCATCCATATCTCTGTCTGTCTGTCTGTCTGTCTATCTGATCCCCGGGAACTGGAGATGGGCCACCATATAGTTGCTGGTAGTTGATCCAAGGTTCTCTGGAAGAGGAGACAATGCTGTTAATTGTTGAGCCCTTTCAGTGGCCCCACACTTCTTTAAATATTTAGAAGTATATGTGAGGCTGTGTTTATGTACATCATATTCAGATTATAAGAGGATTTAGATTCTCCAGAATCTGACACCCTATACTTGAGTGTCTGAAGACAGCTACAGTGTACTTATAATAAATAAATAAATAAATAAATAAATAAATAAATAAACATTTTTGAAAAAGGATAAGAAAGAATGTAAGACCAGGCAGGCCTGCCATCCTTATCTCTGTCTGTCTGTCTGTCTGTCTGATCCCCTGGAACTGGAGATGGGCCAACATATAGTTGCTGGTAGTTGATCCAAGGTTCTCTGGAAGAGGAGACAATGCCGTTAATTGTTGAGCCCTTTCAGTGGCCCCACACTTCTTTAAATATTTAGAAGTATATGTGAGGCTGTGTTTATGTACATCATATTCAGATTATAAGAGGGATTTATATTCTCCAGAATCTGACACCCTCTTCTGGAGTGTCTGAAGACAGCTACAGTGTACTTATATTTAATAAATACATAAATAAATAAATAAATATTTTTTAAAAAGGATAAGAAAGAAAGAAAAACCAGGGAGGACTGCCACCCTTGTCTGTCTGTCTCTTTGTCTGCCTGATCCCCTGGAACTGGAGATGGGCCACCATATAGTTGCTGGTAGTTGATCCCAGGTTCCCTGTTAGAGGAGACAATGCTGTTAATTTTTGAGCCCTTTCAGTGGCCCCACACATCTTTAAATTTTTAGAAGTATATGTGAGGCTGTGTTTATGTACATCATATGCAGACCATACGAGGGATTTAGATTCTCCAGAATCTGACACCCTCTTCTGGAGTGTCTGAAGACAGCTACAGTGTACTTATATGTAATAAATACATAAATAAATAAATAAATAAATAAATAAATAAACATTTTTTTAAAAGTATAAGAAAGAAAGAAAGACCAGGCAGGCCTCCATTCTTATCTCTGTCTGTCTGTCTGTCTGTCTGATACCCTGGAACTGGAGATGGGCCACCATATAGTTGCTGGTAGTTTATCCAAGGTTCTCTGGAAGAGGAGACAATGCTGTTAATTGTTGATCCCTTTCTGTGGCCCCACCCATCTTTAAATTTTTAGAAGTATATGTGAGGCTGTGTTTATGTACATCATATGCAGACCATAAGAGGGATTTAGATTCTCCAGAATCTGACACCCTCTTTTGGAGTATCTGAAGATAGCTACAGTGTACTTATATCTAATAAATAAATAAATAAATAAATAAATAAATAAATAAATAAATAAATAAATAAACAAACATTTTTTAAAAATGATAAGAAAGAAAGAAAGACCAGGCAGGGCTGCCATCCTTATCTTTGTCTGTCTGTCTGTCTCTCTGTTTGTCTGTCTGTCTGATCTCCTGGTACTGGAGATGGGCCACCATTTTGTTGCTGATAGTTGATCCCAGGTCTTCTGAAGAGGAGACAATGATGTTAATTGTTCAGCCCTTTCAGTGGCCCCACCCATCTTTAAATTTCTAGAAGTAAATGTGATGCTGTGTTTATGTACATCATATTCAGACCCTTAAAGAGGGATTTATATTCTCCAGAATCTGACACCGTCTTTTGGAGTGTCTATGACGGATACAGTGTACTTATATCTAATAAATACATAAATAAAGAAAAAACATTTTATAAAAAAGATAAGAAAGAAAGAAAGACCAGGCAGGCCTGCCATCCTTATCTCTGTCTGTCTGTCTGTCTGTCTGATCCTCTGGACCTGGAGATGGGCCACCATAGAGTTGCTTGTAGTTGATCCCATGTTCTATGGAAGAGGAGACAATGCTGTTAATTGTTGAGCCCTTTCAGTGGCCCCACCCATCTTTAAATTTTTAGAAGTATATGCGAGGCTGTGTTTATGTACCGAATATGCAGACCATAAGAGGGATTTAGATTCTCCAGAATCTGACACCCTCTTCTGGAGTGTCTGAAGACAGCTACAGTGTACTTATATCTAATAAATTCATAAATAAACAAATGAACATTTTTAAAAAAGGATAATAAAGAAAGAGATACCAGGCAAGCCTGCCATCCTTGTCTGTCTGTCTGTCTGTCTGATCCCCTGGAAATGGAGATGGGCCACCATATAATTGCTGGTAGTTGATCCCAGGTTCTCTGGAAGAGGAGTCAGTGCTGTTAATTGTTGAGCCCTTTCAGTGGCCCCACCCATCTTTAAAATTTTAGAAGTATATGTGAGTCTGTGTTCATGTACATCATATGCAGACCATAAGAGGGATATAGATTCTCCAGAATCTGACACCCTCTTCGGGAGTGTTTGAAGACAGCTACAGTGTACTTAAATCTAATAAATACATACTTAAATTAATAAACATTTTTTAAAAAGGATAAGAAAGAATGAAAGACCAGGTAGGCCTGCCATCCTTAACTCTATCTGTCTGTATGTCTGTCTGTCTGTCTGATCCCCTGGAACTAGAGATGGGCCACCATATAGTTGCTGGTAGTTGATCTCAGGTTATCTATAAGAGGAGACAATGCTGTTAATTGTTGATCCCTTTCATTGGCCCCACACATGTTTAAATTTTTAGAAGTATATGTGAGGCTGTGTTTATGTACATCATATGCAGACCATAAGAGGGATTTAGATTCTCCAGAATATGACACCCTCTTCTAGAGTGTCTGAAGACAGCTTCAGTGTACTTATATCTAATAAATACATAAATAAATAAATAAACATTTTTTTAAAAGTATAAGAAAGAAAGAAAGACCAGGCAGGCCTGCCACCATGTCTGTCTGTGTGTCTGTCTGTCTATCTGTCAGATACCCTGGAACTGGAGATGAGCCACCATATAGTTGATGGTAGTTGATTCCAGGTTCTCTGGAAGAGGAGACAATGCCTTTAATTGTTGCGCCCTTTCAGTGGCCCCACCCATCTTTAAATTTTTAGAAGTATATGTGAGGCTGTGTTCATGTACATCATATGCAGACCATAGGAGGGATATAGATTCTCCAGAATCTGACACCCTCTTCTGGAGTGCCTGAAGACAGCTACAGTGTACTTATATCTAATAAATAAATAAATAAATAAATAAATAAATAAATGAATAAATAAATAATTAAATAAACATTTTTTAAAAAGGATAAGAAAGAAAGAAAAATCAGGCAGGCCTGCCATCCTTATCTCTGTCTGTCTGTCTGTCTGTCTTATCCCCTGGAACTTGAGATGGGCCACCATATAGTTGCTGGTAGTTGATCCCACGTTCTCTGGAAGAAGAGACAATGCTGTTAATTGTTGAGTCCTTTCAGTGTGCCCACCCATCTTTAAATTTTTAGAAGTATATGTGAGGCTGTGTTTATGTACATCATATGCAGACCATAAGAGGGATTTAGATTCTGAAGAAGATGACACACTCTTCTAGAGTGTCTGAAGACAGCTACAGTGTACTTATATCTAATAAATTCATAAATAAACAAATAAACTTTTTTCAAAAAGGATAATAAAGAAAGAGAGACCAGGCAAGCCTCCCATCCTTGTCTGTCTGTCTGTCTGTCTGTTCCCCTGGAACTAGAGATGGGCCACCATATAATTGCTGGTAGTTGATCCCATGTTCTCTGGAAGAGGAGTCAGTGCTGTTAATTGTTGAGCCCTTTCAGTGGCCCCACCCATCTATAAATTTTTAGAAGTATATGTGAGTCTGTGTTCATGTACATCATATGCAGACCATAAGAGGGATATAGATTCTCCAGAATTTGACACCCTCTTCGGGAGTGTTTGAAGACAGCTACAGTGTACTTATATCTAATAAATACATACTTAAATTAATAAACATTTTTTAAAAAGGATAAGAAAGAATGAAAGACCAGGTAGGCCTGCCATCCTTAACTCTATCTGTCTGTATGTCTGTCTGTCTGTCTGATCCCCTGGAACTGGAGATGGGCCACCATATAGTTGCTGGTAGTTGATCCCAGGTTCTCTGGTAGAGGAGACAATGCTGTTAATTGTTGAGCCCTTTCAGTGGCCCCACCCATCTTTAAATTTTTAGAAGTATATGTGAGGCTGTGTTCATGTACATCATATGCAGACCATAAGAGGGATATTGATTCTCCAGAATCTGACACCCTCTTCTGGAGAGTCTGAAGACAGCTACAGTGTACTTATATCTAATAAATAAATAAATAAATAAATAAATAAATAAATAAATAAATGAATGAATGAATAAATAAATAAATAAATAAATAAATAAATAAACATTTTTTTAAAGGATAAGAAAGAAAGAAAAATCAGGCAGGCCTGCCATCCTTTTCTCTGTCTGTCTGTCTGTCTGTCTTATCCCCTGGAACTTGAGATGGGCCACCATATAGTTGCTTGTATTTGATCCAAGGATCTCTGGAAGAGGAGACAATGCTGTTAATTGTTGAGCCCTTTCAGTGGGCCCACCCTTCTTTAAATTTTTAGATGTATATGTGAGGCTGTGTTTATGTACATCATATGCAGACCAGAAGAGGGATTTAGATTA
The DNA here is from genome assembly GCF_978045245.1 of Mus caroli. Classification (NCBI taxonomy): domain Eukaryota; kingdom Metazoa; phylum Chordata; class Mammalia; order Rodentia; family Muridae; genus Mus; species Mus caroli. The sequence goes on along the minus strand of NW_028227721.1, from coordinate 63,307 downwards.
CCCAGAAGATGACACCCTCTTCTAGAGTGTCTGAAGACAGCTAAAGTGTACTTATATCTAATAAATACATACTTAAATTAATAAACATTTTTTAAAAGTATAAGAAAGAAAGAAAGACCAGGCAGGCCTCCATCCTTATCTCTGTCAGTCTGTCTGTCTGTCTGATCCATTGGAACTGGAGATGGGCCACCATATAGTTGCTGGTAGTTGATCCCAGGTTTTCTGGAAGAAGAGACAATGCTGTTAATTGTTGAGCCCTTTCAGTGGCCCCACCCATCTTAAATTTTTAGAAGTGTATGTGAATCTGTGTTTATGTCCATCATATGCAGACCATAAGAGGGATTTATATTCTCCAGAATCTGACACCCTCTTCTGGAGTGTCTGAAGACAGCTACAGTGTACTTATATTTAATAAATACATAAATAAATAAATAAATATTTTTTAAAAAGGATAAGAAAGAAAGAAAAACCAGGGAGGACTGCCACCCTTGTCTGTCTGTCTCTTTGTCTGCCTGATCCCCTGGAACTCGAGATGGGCCACCATATAGTTGCTGGTAGTTGATCCCAGGTTCCCTGTTAGAGGAGACAATGCTGTTAATTTTTGAGCCCTTTCAGTGGCCCCACACATCTTTAAATTTTTAGAAGTATATGTGAGGCTGTGTTTATGTACATCATATGCAGACCATACGAGGGATTTAGATTCTCCAGAATCTGACACCCTCTTCTGGAGTGTCTGAAGACAGCTACAGTGTACTTATATGTAATAAATACATAAATAAATAAATAAATAAATAAACATTTTTTTTAAAAGTATAAGAAAGAAAGAAAGACCAGGCAGGCCTCCATTCTTATCTCTGTCTGTCTGTCTGTCTGTCTGATACCCTGGAACTGGAGATGGGCCACCATATAGTTGCTGGTAGTTTATCCAAGGTTCTCTGGAAGAGGAGACAATGCTGTTAATTGTTGATCCCTTTCTGTGGCCCCACCCATCTTTAAATTTTTAGAAGTATATGTGAGGCTGTGTTTATGTACATCATATGCAGACCATAAGAGGGATTTAGATTCTCCAGAATCTGACACCCTCTTTTGGAGTATCTGAAGATAGCTACAGTGTACTTATATCTAATAAATAAATAAATAAATAAATAAATAAATAAATAAATAAATAAATAAACAAACATTTTTTAAAAAGGATAAGAAAGAAAGAAAGACCAGGCAGGGCTGCCATCCTTATCTTTGTCTGTCTGTCTGTCTCTCTGTTTGTCTGTCTGTCTGATCTCCTGGAACTGGAGATGGGCCACCATTTTGTTGCTGATAGTTGATCCCAGGTCTTCTGAAGAGGAGACAATGATGTTAATTGTTCAGCCCTTTCAGTGGCCCCACCCATCTTTAAATTTCTAGAAGTAAATGTGATGCTGTGTTTATGTACATCATATTCAGACCCTTAAAGAGGGATTTATATTCTCCAGAATCTGACACCGTCTTTTGGAGTGTCTATGACGGATACAGTGTACTTATATCTAATAAATACATAAATAAAGAAAAAACATTTTATAAAAAAGATAAGAAAGAAAGAAAGACCAGGCAGGCCTGCCATCCTTATCTATGTCTGTCTGTCTGTCTGTCTGATCCTCTGGACCTGGAGATGGGCCACCATAGAGTTGCTTGTAGTTGATCCCATGTTCTATGGAAGAGGAGACAATGCTGTTAATTGTTGAGCCCTTTCAGTGGCCCCACCCATCTTTAAATTTTTAGAAGTATATGCGAGGCTGTGTTTATGTACCGAATATGCAGACCATAAGAGGGATTTAGATTCTCCAGAATCTGACACCCTCTTCTGGAGTGTCTGAAGACAGCTACAGTGTACTTATATCTAATAAATTCATAAATAAACAAATGAACATTTTTAAAAAAGGATAATAAAGAAAGAGAGACCAGGCAGGCCTGCCATCCTTGTCTGTCTGTCTGTCTGTCTGATCCCCTGGAACTGGAGATGGGCCACCATATAATTGCTGGTAGTTGATCCCAGGTTCTCTGGAAGAGGAGTCAGTGCTGTTAATTGTTGAGCCCTTTCAGTGGCCCCACCCATCTTTAAATTTTTAGAAGTATATGTGAGGCTGTGTTCATGTACATCATATGCAGACCATAAGAGGGATATAGATTCTCCAGAATCTGACACCCTCTTCGGGAGTGTTTGAAGACAGCTACAGTGTACTTATATCTAATAAATACATACTTAAATTAATAAACATTTTTTTAAAAGGATAAGAAAGAAGGAAAGACAAGGTAGGCCTGCCATCCTTAACTCTATCTGTCTGTATGTCTGTCTGTCTGTCTGATCCCCTGGAACTGGAGATGGGCCACCATATAGTTGCTGGTAGTTGATCCCAGGTTCTCTATAAGAGGAGACAATGCTGTTAATTGTTGATCCCTTTCATTGGACCCACACAACTTTAAATTTTTAGATGTAAATGTGAGGCTGTGTGTATGTACATCATATGAAGACCATAAGAGGGATATAGATTCTCCAGAATCTTACACCCTCTTCTGAAGTGTCTGAAGACAGCTACATTGTATGTATATCTAATAAATAAATAAATAAATAAATAAATAAATAAATAAATAAATAAATAAATAAACATTTTTTAAAAGGGATAAGAACGAAAGAAAAACCAGGCAGGCCTGCCATCCTTGTCTGTCTTTCTCTCTGTCTGTCTGTCTTGCCTAGCCCCTTGAGTAGCCTAGCCTAGTCCCTTGCCTTGACTAGCCCAGCCCCTTGCCTAGCCTAGCCTAGCCCAGCCCTGCCTTGCCTAGCCCTGCCTATCCCTGTCTTTAACCAGGCTGGCCTCGAACTCAGAAACTGACTGCCTCTGCCTCCAGAGTGCTCTCATTAAGAGCTCGAGCCACCACTGACTGTTGGGTTTTCTAAGTCTTACATAGGTATGGTCTGTTTCTCAGCTGTGAAACCCTAATTAACACATGTAGTCTGTCCTAGGTCAGCCATAGCTACAGACTGAGGCCTTTTCTAAAACAAAACAAAAGAAAACAAAAAATAGAAATAATAAAATAAATAAATTAAGCAACCACATGATATCTTTTCTTTCTTTCAATGATACTCAGAGCTTGAAGCACTTCACCCATGAGACCTCAGCTCCGGACATTGAGGCTCTTTCCCTAACAAGTATTATGGCTGAACCTGAGGGCTTCTACTGCTGATTTGTGTCCCCCACTTTAAAAAAATAGTTGTTTTCAAAGGCTGCAGGTTCTTAGCCCTGTTCCTTGTTACAGTTGAGTCACAGCCCTGAAAGTTCAGTGGTAGTTAAAGGCACTGAGAAGGGCTTCCTATAGACATCAAAGACCAAGTCTTTGTTTTTAAAAAGTTAATCTGGATTCCCCCACCCCCTGGCATCCTTAGAATTCCTAGAAAGGAAGGCAGGGACCTGGGCAGAAGGGTGCAAGGCTACTGGTGTTTGTAAGTGGTAACAGAAAGCTTTCTCTTGTTGGTACCCTACCCCAAGTTACACTGTCACTTCTTTTTCCTAGTTGTTGTTTTGTCGGTTTGTATTCTCAACATAGACCCTTTTCCTTCCTAACCTTGGCTGTCCTGAACCTTACTGTCCTTGAACTCAGTGATTTGCCTGTCTTGCTGGGATGAAACTGTGAGCTACCATCCAGAAGGAAGCACCCTGCTGAGGTTAGATTGGGGTCTCTTCATTTTCCTCTATGAACATGCATATGGCAGGCCTGTTCTTTCTTTTTTACTTTTCCTTTTCTTTTTAAGATTTATTTATTTATTATATTTAAGTATGCTGTAGCTATCTTCAGACAGTCCAGAAGAGGGTGTCAGATTCTGAAGAATCTAAATCATTCTTATTGTCTGCATATGATGTATATAAACACAGCCTCACATATACTCAAAAAAAAAAGAAAGATGTGGCTACAGAGAGGGCTCAACAATTAAGAGCATTGTCTCCTCTTCCAGAGAACCTGGGCTCAATTACCAGTATTATATATGGTGGCCCATCTCCAGTTCCAGGGGATCTAATACTCTGTTCTGGAGTCTGTGGGCACAGCATACACATGCAAAACATTCTTACACAATCATTGAGAGAGGAGAGAGAGGGGTTGAGAGAGAGGGGAGGTAATCATACCTCCTGACGAGTTTGAAGACCTGAGCTTCATCACTCACACAAATAAATAAATGCAAAATATTTTTTTATAAATAAACTCTGCCATTGCCCTTTAAAAATTCCTAGAAAACAAGTTTTATAAGCAAGAGTTATATTTACTATATCTAAAGGACAGTCATGAGCATATTCAATAAATAGAAAAAGGCCTGTTAGTCTTAGAAATGGAAAAGACAAACCAAGGAAGGTTTGCAATTACATAATGAGGCAGCTCAGCCCAGCTCTAAGGTTGGAAATAAGACTCGAGAATAGGATACACCTGAAGACAACCAGCCATTGTTTTTTGTTTTGGAGGCTGAAAGGATACACCTGAAGACTGCCAATGCTGTGTGATGGTGATCTGGTATTTTTTTTTTTAATTTTTAAAAACTTTAACACTTTTTATAAAACTTTTATAAAAACTCTTTCTTTCTCTCTCTTTCTTTCTCTCTCTCTCTTTCTCTCTCTCTCTCTTTCTCTCTCTCTCTCTCTCTCTCTCTCTTTCTCTCTCTCTCTTTCTTTCTCTCTCTCTCTTTCTTTCTCTCTCTTTCTTTCTTTCTCTCTCTCTCTTTCTCTCTCTTTCTCTTTCTTTGTTTCTTTCCTCACCCTAGCCCCTACCCTAGCCCTGTCTTTCACCAGGGTGGCCTCGAACTCAGAAACTGACTGCCTCTGCCTACAGAGTGCTCTCATTAAGAGCTTGAGCCACCACTGAATGTAGGGTTTTCTAAGCCTTACCTTGCTCTTGGTGTCTGTTCTCAGCTGTGAAACCCTAATTAACACAAGTAGGCAGTCCTGGGTCAGCCAGAGCTACAGACAGAGGACTTCTCTAAAAACAAATAAAACAAAACAAAACAACAAATAGAAATAATAAAATACATAAATTAAGCAACCACAGCATAGCTTTTCTCTATCTAGGTGATACTCAGAAATTCTAGCAGTTGGCCTGTGACACCTCAGCTCAGTATATGAGAGGCTGTGTTTATGTACATCATATGCAGACCATAAGAGGGATTTACATTCTCCAGAATCTGACACCCTCCTCTGGAGTGTCTAAAGAAAGCTACAGTGTACTTATATCTAAGAAATACATACATAAATAAATAAATAAATAAATAAATGAATAAATAAATAAACATTTTTTAAAAGTATAAGAAAGAAAGAAAGACCAGGCAGGCCTCCATCCTAATCTCTGTCTGTCTGTCTGTCTGTCTGATACCCTGGAACTGGAGATGGGCCACCATATAGTTGCTGGTAGTTGATCCAAGGTTCTCTGGAAGAGGAGACAATGCTGTTAATTGTTGAGCCCTTTCAGTGGCCCCACCCATCTTTAAATTTTTAGAAGTATATGCGAGGCTGTGTTTATGTACCGAATATGCAGACCATAAGAGGGATTTATATTCTCCAGAATCTGACACCCTCTTCTGGAGTGTCTGAAGACAGCTACAGTGTACTTATATCTAATAAATTCATAAATAAACAAATAAACATTTTTTAAAAAGGATAATAAAGAAAGAGAGACCAGGCAGGCCTGCCATCCTTGTCTGTCTGTCTGTCTGTCTGATCCCCTGGAACTGGAGATGGGCCACCATATAATTGCTGGTAGTTGATCCCAGGTTCTCTGGAAGAGGAGTCAGTGCTGTTAATTGTTGAGCCCTTTCAGTGGCCCCACCCATCTTTAAATTTTTAGAAGTATATGTGAGGCTGTGTTCATGTACATCATATGCAGACCATAAGAGGGATATAGATTCTCCAGAATCTGACACCCTCTTCGGGAGTGTTTGAAGACAGCTACAGTGTACTTATATCTAATAAATACATACTTAAATTAATAAACATTTTTTTAAAAGGATAAGAAAGAAGGAAAGACAAGGTAGGCCTGCCATCCTTAACTCTATCTGTCTGTATGTCTGTCTGTCTGTCTGATCCCCTGGAACTGGAGATGGGCCACCATATAGTTGCTGGTAGTTGATCCCAGGTTCTCTATAAGAGGAGACAATGCTGTTAATTGTTGATCCCTTTCATTGGACCCACACAACTTTAAATTTTTAGATGTAAATGTGAGGCTGTGTGTATGTACATCATATGAAGACCATAAGAGGGATATAGATTCTCCAGAATCTTACACCCTCTTCTGGAGTGTCTGAAGACAGCTACATTGTATGTATATCTAATAAATACATAAATAAATAAATAAATAAATAAATAAATAAATAAATAAACATTTTTTAAAAGGGATAAGAAAGAAAGAAAAACCAGGCAGGCCTGCCATCCTTGTCTGTCTTTCTCTCTGTCTGTCTGTCTTGCCTAGCCCCTTGAGTAGCCTAGCCTAGTCCCTTGCCTTGACTAGCCCAGCCCCTTGCCTAGCCTAGCCTAGCCCAGCCCTGCCTTGCCTAGCCCTGCCTATCCCTGTCTTTAACCAGGCTGGCCTCGAACTCAGAAACTGACTGCCTCTGCCTCCAGAGTGCTCTCATTAAGAGCTCGAGCCACCACTGACTGTTGGGTTTTCTAAGTCTTACATAGGTATGGTCTGTTTCTCAGCTGTGAAACCCTAATTAACACATGTAGTCTGTCCTAGGTCAGCCATAGCTACAGACTGAGGCCTTTTCTAAAACAAAACAAAAGAAAACAAAAAATAGAAATAATAAAATAAATAAATTAAGCAACCACATGATATCTTTTCTTTCTTTCAATGATACTCAGAGCTTGAAGCACTTCACCCATGAGACCTCAGCTCCGGACATTGAGGCTCTTTCCCTAACAAGTATTATGGCTGAACCTGAGGGCTTCTACTGCTGATTTGTGTCCCCCACTTTAAAAAAATAGTTGTTTTCAAAGGCTGCAGGTTCTTAGCCCTGTTCCTTGTTACAGTTGAGTCACAGCCCTGAAAGTTCAGTGGTAGTTAAAGGCACTGAGAAGGGCTTCCTATAGACATCAAAGACCAAGTCTTTGTTTTTAAAAAGTTAATCTGGATTCCCCCACCCCCTGGCATCCTTAGAATTCCTAGAAAGGAAGGCAGGGACCTGGGCAGAAGGGTGCAAGGCTACTGGTGTTTGTAAGTGGTAACAGAAAGCTTTCTCTTGTTGGTACCCTACCCCAAGTTACACTGTCACTTCTTTTTCCTAGTTGTTGTTTTGTCGGTTTGTATTCTCAACATAGACCCTTTTCCTTCCTAACCTTGGCTGTCCTGAACCTTACTGTCCTTGAACTCAGTGATTTGCCTGTCTTGCTGGGATGAAACTGTGAGCTACCATCCAGAAGGAAGCACCCTGCTGAGGTTAGATTGGGGTCTCTTCATTTTCCTCTATGAACATGCATATGGCAGGCCTGTTCTTTCTTTTTTACTTTTCCTTTTCTTTTTAAGATTTATTTATTTATTATATTTAAGTATGCTGTAGCTATCTTCAGACAGTCCAGAAGAGGGTGTCAGATTCTGAAGAATCTAAATCATTCTTATTGTCTGCATATGATGTATATAAACACAGCCTCACATATACTCAAAAAAAAAGAAAGATGTGGCTACAGAGAGGGCTCAACAATTAAGAGCATTGTCTCCTCTTCCAGAGAACCTGGGCTCAATTACCAGTATTATATATGGTGGCCCATCTCCAGTTCCAGGGGATCTAATACTCTGTTCTGGAGTCTGTGGGCACAGCATACACATGCAAAACATTCTTACACAATCATTGAGAGAGGAGAGAGAGGGGTTGAGAGAGAGGGGAGGTAATCATACCTCCTGACGAGTTTGAAGACCTGAGCTTCATCACTCACACAAATAAATAAATGCAAAATATTTTTTTATAAATAAACTCTGCCATTGCCCTTTAAAAATTCCTAGAAAACAAGTTTTATAAGCAAGAGTTATATTTACTATATCTAAAGGACAGTCATGAGCATATTCAATAAATAGAAAAAGGCCTGTTAGTCTTAGAAATGGAAAAGACAAACCAAGGAAGGTTTGCAATTACATAATGAGGCAGCTCAGCCCAGCTCTAAGGTTGGAAATAAGACTGGAGAATAGGATACACCTGAAGACAACCAGCCATTGTTTTTTGTTTTGGAGGCTGAAAGGATACACCTGAAAACAGCCAATGCTGTGTGATGGTGATCTGGTATTTTTTTTTTTAATTTTTAAAAACTTTAACACTTTTTATAAAACTTTTATAAAAACTCTTTCTTTCTCTCTCTTTCTTTCTCTCTCTCTCTTTCTCTCTCTCTCTCTTTCTCTCTCTCTCTTTCTCTCTCTCTCTTTCTCTCTCTCTCTTTCTCTCTCTCTCTCTTTCTTTCTCTCTCTCTCTTTCTTTCTCTCTCTCTCTTTCTTTCTCTCTCTCTCTTTCTCTCTCTCTCTCTCTTTCTCTCTCTTTCTCTTTCTTTGTTTCTTTCCTCACCCTAGCCCCTACCCTAGCCCTGTCTTTCACCAGGGTGGTCTCGAACTCAGAAACTGACTGCCTCTGCCTACAGAGTGCTCTCATTAAGAGCTTGAGCCACCACTGAATGTAGGGTTTTCTAAGCCTTACCTTGCTCTTGGTGTCTGTTCTCAGCTGTGAAACCCTAATTAACACAAGTAGGCAGTCCTGGGTCAGCCAGAGCTACAGACAGAGGACTTCTCTAAAAACAAATAAAACAAAACAAAACAACAAATAGAAATAATAAAATACATAAATTAAGCAACCACAGCATAGCTTTTCTCTATCTAGGTGGTACTCAGAAATTCTAGCAGTTGGCCTGTGACACCTCAGCTCAGTATATGTGAGGCTGTGTTTATGTACATCATATGCAGACCATAAGAGGGATTTACATTCTCCAGAATCTGACACCCTCCTCTGGAGTGTCTAAAGAAAGCTACAGTGTACTTATATCTAAGAAATACATAAATAAATAAATAAATAAATAAATAAATAAATAAATAAATAAATAAATATTTTTTAAAAAGGATAAGAAAGAAAGACAGACCAGGCAGGCCTGCCATCTTTATCTCTGTCGGTCTGTCTGTCTGTCTGATCCCCTGGAACTGGAGATGGGCCACATTGTAGGTGCTGGTAGTTGATCCCAGGTTCTCTGGAAGAGGAGACAATGCTGTTAATTTTTGAGCCTTTCAGTGGCCCCACCCATTTTAAATTTTTGGAAGTATATGTGAGGCCTGTGTTTATGTACATCATATTCAGACCATAAGAGGGATTTAGATTCTCCAGAATCTGACACCATCTTCTGGAGTGTCTGAAGACGGCTACAGTGTACTTATATCTAATAAATAAATAAATAAATAAATAAATAAATAAATAAACATTTTTTTAAAAGTATAAGAAATAAAGAAAGACCAGTCAGGCCTGCCATCCTTATCTCTGTCTCTCTGTCTGTCTGTCTGTATGATCCACTGGAACTGGAGATGGGCCACCATAAGGTGCTGGTAGTTTATCCCAGGTTCTCTGAAAGAGGAGACAATGCTGTTAATTGTTGAGCCCTCTCAGTGGCTCCACCTATCTTTAAATTTTTAGAAGTATATGTTAGGCTGTGTTTATGTACATCATATGCAGACCATAAGAGGGATTTAGATTCTCCAGAATCTGACACCCTCTTCTGGAGTGTCTAAAGACAACTACAGTGTACTTATATCTAATAAATACATAAATAAATAAATAAATAAATAAATAAATAAATAAATAAATTTTAAAAGGATAAGAAAGAAAGAAAAACCAGGCAGGCCTGCCCTTTTTATCTCTGTCTGTCTGTCTGTCTGATCCCCTGGAACTGGAGATGGGCCACCATATAGTTGCTGGTAGTTGATCCCAGGTTCTCTGGAAGAAGAGACAATGCTGTTAATTGTTGAGCCCTTTCAGTGGGCCCACCCATCTTAAATTTTTAGTAGTGTATGTGAATCTGTGTTTATGTCCAACATATGCAGACCATAAGAGGGATTTATATTCTCCAGAATCTGACACCCTCTTCTGGAGTGTCTGAAGACAGCTACGGTGTACTTATATCTAATAAGTACATAAATAAATAAATAAACATTTTTTAAAAAGGATAAGAAAGAAAGAAAAACCAGGGAGGCCTGCCACCCTTGTCTGTCTTTCTCTTTGTCTGCCTGATCCCCTGGAACTGGAGATGGGCCACCATATAGTTGCTCGTAGTTGATCCCAGGTTCTCTGGTAGAGGAGACAATGCTGTTAATTGTTGAGCCCTTTCAGTGGCCCCACACATCTTTAAATTTTTAGAAGTATATGTGAGGCTGTGTTTATGTACATCATATGCAGACCAAAAGAGGGATTTACATTCTCCAGAATCTGACACCATCTCCAGGAGTGTCTGAAGACAGCTACAGTGTACTTATATATAATAAATACATAAATAAATAAATAAATAAATAAATAAATAAATAAATAAATAAATAAACATTTTTTAAAAGTATAAGAAAGAAAGAAAGACCAGGCAGGCCTCCATCCTAATCTCTGTCTGTCTGTCTGTCTGTCTGATACCCTGGAACTGGAGATGGGCCACCATATAGTTGCTGGTAGTTGATCCAAGGTTCTCTGGAAGAGGAGACAATGCTGTTAATTGTTGAGCCCTTTCAGTGGCCCCACCCATCTTTAAATTTTTAGAAGTATATGCGAGGCTGTGTTTATGTACCGAATATGCAGACCATAAGAGGGATTTATATTCTCCAGAATCTGACACCCTCTTCTGGAGTGTCTGAAGACAGCTACAGTGTACTTATATCTAATAAATTCATAAATAAACAAATAAACATTTTTTAAAAAGGATAATAAAGAAAGAGAGACCAGGCAGGCCTGCCATCCTTGTCTGTCTGTCTGTCTGTCTGATCCCCTGGAACTGGAGATGGGCCACCATATAATTGCTGGTAGTTGATCCCAGGTTCTCTGGAAGAGGAGTCAGTGCTGTTAATTGTTGAGCCCTTTCAGTGGCCCCACCCATCTTTAAATTTTTAGAAGTATATGTGAGGCTGTGTTCATGTACATCATATGCAGACCATAAGAGGGATATAGATTCTCCAGAATCTGACACCCTCTTCGGGAGTGTTTGAAGACAGCTACAGTGTACTTATATCTAATAAATACATACTTAAATTAATAAACATTTTTTTAAAAGGATAAGAAAGAAGGAAAGACAAGGTAGGCCTGCCATCCTTAACTCTATCTGTCTGTATGTCTGTCTGTCTGTCTGATCCCCTGGAACTGGAGATGGGCCACCATATAGTTGCTGGTAGTTGATCCCAGGTTCTCTATAAGAGGAGACAATGCTGTTAATTGTTGATCCCTTTCATTGGACCCACACAACTTTAAATTTTTAGATGTAAATGTGAGGCTGTGTGTATGTACATCATATGAAGACCATAAGAGGGATATAGATTCTCCAGAATCTTACACCCTCTTCTGGAGTGTCTGAAGACAGCTACATTGTATGTATATCTAATAAATACATAAATAAATAAATAAATAAATAAATAAATAAATAAATAAATAAACAAACATTTTTTAAAAGGGATAAGAAAGAAAGAAAAACCAGGCAGGCCTGCCATCCTTGTCTGTCTTTCTCTCTGTCTGTCTGTCTTGCCTAGCCCCTTGAGTAGCCTAGCCTAGTCCCTTGCCTTGACTAGCCCAGCCCCTTGCCTAGCCTAGCCTAGCCCAGCCCTGCCTTGCCTAGCCCTGCCTATCCCTGTCTTTAACCAGGCTGGCCTCGAACTCAGAAACTGACTGCCTCTGCCTCCAGAGTGCTCTCATTAAGAGCTCGAGCCACCACTGACTGTTGGGTTTTCTAAGTCTTACATAGGTATGGTCTGTTTCTCAGCTGTGAAACCCTAATTAACACATGTAGTCTGTCCTAGGTCAGCCATAGCTACAGACTGAGGCCTTTTCTAAAACAAAACAAAAGAAAACAAAAAATAGAAATAATAAAATAAATAAATTAAGCAACCACATGATATCTTTTCTTTCTTTCAATGATACTCAGAGCTTGAAGCACTTCACCCATGAGACCTCAGCTCCGGACATTGAGGCTCTTTCCCTAACAAGTATTATGGCTGAACCTGAGGGCTTCTACTGCTGATTTGTGTCCCCCACTTTAAAAAAATAGTTGTTTTCAAAGGCTGCAGGTTCTTAGCCCTGTTCCTTGTTACAGTTGAGTCACAGCCCTGAAAGTTCAGTGGTAGTTAAAGGCACTGAGAAGGGCTTCCTATAGACATCAAAGACCAAGTCTTTGTTTTTAAAAAGTTAATCTGGATTCCCCCACCCCCTGGCATCCTTAGAATTCCTAGAAAGGAAGGCAGGGACCTGGGCAGAAGGGTGCAAGGCTACTGGTGTTTGTAAGTGGTAACAGAAAGCTTTCTCTTGTTGGTACCCTACCCCAAGTTACACTGTCACTTCTTTTTCCTAGTTGTTGTTTTGTCGGTTTGTATTCTCAACATAGACCCTTTTCCTTCCTAACCTTGGCTGTCCTGAACCTTACTGTCCTTGAACTCAGTGATTTGCCTGTCTTGCTGGGATGAAACTGTGAGCTACCATCCAGAAGGAAGCACCCTGCTGAGGTTAGATTGGGGTCTCTTCATTTTCCTGTATGAACATGCATATGGCAGGCCTGTTCTTTCTTTTTTACTTTTCCTTTTCTTTTTAAGATTTATTTATTTATTATATTTAAGTATGCTGTAGCTATCTTCAGACAGTCCAGAAGAGGGTGTCAGATTCTGAAGAATCTAAATCATTCTTATTGTCTGCATATGATGTATATAAACACAGCCTCACATATACTCAAAAAAAAAGAAAGATGTGGCTACAGAGAGGGCTCAACAATTAAGAGCATTGTCTCCTCTTCCAGAGAACCTGGGCTCAATTACCAGTATTATATATGGTGGCCCATCTCCAGTTCCAGGGGATCTAATACTCTGTTCTGGAGTCTGTGGGCACAGCATACACATGCAAAACATTCTTACACAATCATTGAGAGAGGAGAGAGAGGGGTTGAGAGAGAGGGGAGGTAATCATACCTCCTGACGAGTTTGAAGACCTGAGCTTCATCACTCACACAAATAAATAAATGCAAAATATTTTTTTATAAATAAACTCTGCCATTGCCATTTAAAAATTCCTAGAAAACAAGTTTTATAAGCAAGAGTTATATTTACTATATCTAAAGGACAGTCATGAGCATATTCAATAAATAGAAAAAGGCCTATTAGTCTTAGAAATGGAAAAGACAAACCAAGGAAGGTTTGCAATTACATAATGAGGCAGCTCAGCCCAGCTCTAAGGTTGGAAATAAGACTGGAGAATAGGATACACCTGAAGACAACCAGCCATTGTTTTTTGTTTTGGAGGCTGAAAGGATACACCTGAAGACAGCCAATGCTGTGTGATGGTGATCTGGTATTTTTTTTTTTAATTTTTAAAAACTTTAACACTTTTTATAAAACTTTTATAAAAACTCTTTCTTTCTCTCTCTTTCTTTCTCTCTCTCTCTCTTTCTCTCTCTCTCTCTTTCTCTCTCTCTCTCTTTCTCTCTCTCTCTCTTTCTCTCTCTCTCTCTTTCTCTCTCTCTCTCTTTCTTTCTCTCTCTCTCTTTCTTTCTCTCTCTCTCTTTTTTTCTCTCTCTCTCTTTCTCTCTCTTTCTCTTTCTTTGTTTCTTTCCTCACCCTAGCCCCTACCCTAGCCCTGTCTTTCACCAGGGTGGCCTCGAACTCAGAAACTGACTGCCTCTGCCAACAGAGTGCTCTCATTAAGAGCTTGAGCCACCACTGAATGTAGGGTTTTCTAAGCCTTACCTTGCTCTTGGTGTCTGTTCTCAGCTGTGAAACCCTAATTAACACAAGTAGGCAGTCCTGGGTCAGCCAGAGCTACAGACAGAGGACTTCTCTAAAAACAAATAAAACAAAACAAAACAACAAATAGAAATAATAAAATACATAAATTAAGCAACCACAGCATAGCTTTTCTCTATCTAGGTGGTACTCAGAAATTCTAGCAGTTGGCCTGTGACACCTCAGCTCAGTATATGTGAGGCTGTGTGTATGTACATCATATGCAGACCATAAGAGGGATTTACATTCTCCAGAATCTGACACCCTCCTCTGGAGTGTCTAAAGAAAGCTACAGTGTACTTATATGTAAGAAATACATAAATAAATAAATAAATAAATAAATAAATAAATATTTTTTAAAAAGGATAAGAAAGAAAGAAAGACCAGGCAGGCCTGCCATCTTTATCTCTGTCGGTCTGTCTGTCTGTCTGATCCCCTGGAACTGGAGATGGGCCACATTGTAGGTGCTGGTAGTTGATCCCAGGTTCTCTGGAAGAGGAGACAATGCTGTTAATTGTTGAGCCTTTCAGTGGCCCCACCCATTTTAAATTTTTGGAAGTATATGTGAGGCTGTGTTTATGTACATCATATTCAGACCATAAGAGGGATTTAGATTCTCCAGAATCTGACACCATCTTCTGGAGTGTCTGAAGACGGCTACAGTGTACTTATATCTAATAAATAAATAAATAAATAAATAAATAAATAAATAAATAAATAAACATTTTTTTAAAAGTATAAGAAATAAAGAAAGACCAGTCAGGCCTGCCATCCTTATCTCTGTCTCTCTGTCTGTCTGTCTGTATGATCCACTGGAACTGGAGATGGGCCACCATAAGGTGCTGGTAGTTTATCCCAGGTTCTCTGAAAGAGGAGACAATGCTGTTAATTGTTGAGCCCTCTCAGTGGCTCCACCTATCTTTAAATTTTTAGAAGTATATGTTAGGCTGTGTTTATGTACATCATATGCAGACCATAAGAGGGATTTAGATTCTCCAGAATCTGACACCCTCTTCTGGAGTGTCTAAAGACAACTACAGTGTACTTATATCTAATAAATACATACATAAATAAATAAATAAATAAATAAATAAATAAATATTGTTTTAAAAGGATAAGAAAGAAAGAAAAACCAGGCAGGCCTGCCCTTTTTATCTCTGTCTGTCTGTCTGTCTGATCCCCTGGAACTGGAGATGGGCCACCATACAGTTGCTGGTAGTTGATCCCAGGTTCTCTGGAAGAAGAGACAATGCTGTTAATTGTTGAGCCCTTTCAGTGGGCCCACCCATCTTAAATTTTTAGTAGTGTATGTGAATCTGTGTTTATGTCCAACATATGCAGACCATAAGAGGGATTTATATTCTCCAGAATCTGACACCCTCTTCTGGAGTGTCTGAAGACAGCTACGGTGTACTTATATCTAATAAGTACATAAATAAATAAATAAACATTTTTTAAAAAGGATAAGAAAGAAAGAAAAACCAGGGAGGCCTGCCACCCTTGTCTGTCTTTCTCTTTGTCTGCCTGATCCCCTGGAACTGGAGATGGGCCACCATATAGTTGCTCGTAGTTGATCCCAGGTTCTCTGGTAGAGGAGACAATGCTGTTAATTGTTGAGCCCTTTCAGTGGCCCCACACATCTTTAAATTTTTAGAAGTATATGTGAGGCTGTGTTTATGTACATCATATGCAGACCAAAAGAGGGATTTAGATTCTCCAGAATCTGACACCATCTCCAGGAGTGTCTGAAGACAGCTACAGTGTACTTATATCTAATAAATACATAAATAAATAAATAAATAAATAAATGAATAAATAAATAAACATTTTTTAAAA
>NW_028227721.1:0-42500 GCF_978045245.1 Mus caroli | reverse complement strand
CTGATCCCCTGGAACTGGAGATGGGCCACCATATAGTTGCTCGTAGTTGATCCCAGGTTCTCTGGTAGAGGAGACAATGCTGTTAATTGTTGAGCCCTTTCAGTGGCCCCACACATCTTTAAATTTTTAGAAGTATATGTGAGGCTGTGTTTATGTACATCATATGCAGACCAAAAGAGGGATTTAGATTCTCCAGAATCTGACACCATCTCCAGGAGTGTCTGAAGACAGCTACAGTGTACTTATATATAATAAATACATAAATAAATAAATAAATAAATAAATAAATAAATAAATAAATAAATAAATAAACATTTTTTAAAAGTATAAGAAAGAAAGAAAGACCAGGCAGGCCTCCATCCTAATCTCTGTCTGTCTGTCTGTCTATCTGATACCCTGGAACTGGAGATGGGCCACCATATAGTTGCTGGTAGTTGATCCAAGGTTCTCTGGAAGAGGAGACAATGCTGTTAATTGTTGAGCCCTTTCAGTGGCCCCACCCATCTTTAAATTTTTAGAAGTATATGCGAGGCTGTGTTTATGTACCGAATATGCAGACCATAAGAGGGATTTATATTCTCCAGAATCTGACACCCTCTTCTGGAGTGTCTGAAGACAGCTACAGTGTACTTATATCTAATAAATTCATAAATAAACAAATAAACATTTTTAAAAAAGGATAATAAAGAAAGAGAGACCAGGCAGGCCTGCCATCCTTGTCTGTCTGTCTGTCTGTCTGATCCCCTGGAACTGGAGATGGGCCACCATATAATTGCTGGTAGTTGATCCCAGGTTCTCTGGAAGAGGAGTCAGTGCTGTTAATTGTTGAGCCCTTTCAGTGGCCCCACCCATCTTTAAATTTTTAGAAGTATATGTGAGGCTGTGTTCATGTACATCATATGCAGACCATAAGAGGGATATAGATTCTCCAGAATCTGACACCCTCTTCGGGAGTGTTTGAAGACAGCTACAGTGTACTTATATCTAATAAATACATACTTAAATTAATAAACATTTTTTTAAAAGGATAAGAAAGAAGGAAAGACAAGGTAGGCCTGCCATCCTTAACTCTATCTGTCTGTATGTCTGTCTGTCTGTCTGATCCCCTGGAACTGGAGATGGGCCACCATATAGTTGCTGGTAGTTGATCCCAGGTTCTCTATAAGAGGAGACAATGCTGTTAATTGTTGATCCCTTTCATTGGACCCACACAACTTTAAATTTTTAGATGTAAATGTGAGGCTGTGTGTATGTACATCATATGAAGACCATAAGAGGGATATAGATTCTCCAGAATCTTACACCCTCTTCTGGAGTGTCTGAAGACAGCTACATTGTATGTATATCTAATAAATAAATAAATAAATAAATAAATAAATAAATAAATAAATAAATAAATAAACAAACATTTTTTAAAAGGGATAAGAAAGAAAGAAAAACCAGGCAGGCCTGCCATCCTTGTCTGTCTTTCTCTCTGTCTGTCTGTCTTGCCTAGCCCCTTGAGTAGCCTAGCCTAGTCCCTTGCCTTGACTAGCCCAGCCCCTTGCCTAGCCTAGCCTAGCCCAGCCCTGCCTTGCCTAGCCCTGCCTATCCCTGTCTTTAACCAGGCTGGCCTCGAACTCAGAAACTGACTGCCTCTGCCTCCAGAGTGCTCTCATTAAGAGCTCGAGCCACCACTGACTGTTGGGTTTTCTAAGTCTTACATAGGTATGGTCTGTTTCTCAGCTGTGAAACCCTAATTAACACATGTAGTCTGTCCTAGGTCAGCCATAGCTACAGACTGAGGCCTTTTCTAAAACAAAACAAAAGAAAACAAAAAATAGAAATAATAAAATAAATAAATTAAGCAACCACATGATATCTTTTCTTTCTTTCAATGATACTCAGAGCTTGAAGCACTTCACCCATGAGACCTCAGCTCCGGACATTGAGGCTCTTTCCCTAACAAGTATTATGGCTGAACCTGAGGGCTTCTACTGCTGATTTGTGTCCCCCACTTTAAAAAAATAGTTGTTTTCAAAGGCTGCAGGTTCTTAGCCCTGTTCCTTGTTACAGTTGAGTCACAGCCCTGAAAGTTCAGTGGTAGTTAAAGGCACTGAGAAGGGCTTCCTATAGACATCAAAGACCAAGTCTTTGTTTTTAAAAAGTTAATCTGGATTCCCCCCACCCCCTGGCATCCTTAGAATTCCTAGAAAGGAAGGCAGGGACCTGGGCAGAAGGGTGCAAGGCTACTGGTGTTTGTAAGTGGTAACAGAAAGCTTTCTCTTGTTGGTACCCTACCCCAAGTTACACTGTCACTTCTTTTTCCTAGTTGTTGTTTTGTCGGTTTGTATTCTCAACATAGACCCTTTTCCTTCCTAACCTTGGCTGTCCTGAACCTTACTGTCCTTGAACTCAGTGATTTGCCTGTCTTGCTGGGATGAAACTGTGAGCTACCATCCAGAAGGAAGCACCCTGCTGAGGTTAGATTGGGGTCTCTTCATTTTCCTCTATGAACATGCATATGGCAGGCCTGTTCTTTCTTTTTTACTTTTCCTTTTCTTTTTAAGATTTATTTATTTATTATATTTAAGTATGCTGTAGCTATCTTCAGACAGTCCAGAAGAGGGTGTCAGATTCTGAAGAATCTAAATCATTCTTATTGTCTGCATATGATGTATATAAACACAGACTCACATATACTCAAAAAAAAAGAAAGATGTGGCTACAGAGAGGGCTCAACAATTAAGAGCATTGTCTCCTCTTCCAGAGAACCTGGGCTCAATTACCAGTATTATATATGGTGGCCCATCTCCAGTTCCAGGGGATCTAATACTCTGTTCTGGAGTCTGTGGGCACAGCATACACATGCAAAACATTCTTACACAATCATTGAGAGAGGAGAGAGAGGGGTTGAGAGAGAGGGGAGGTAATCATACCTCCTGACGAGTTTGAAGACCTGAGCTTCATCACTCACACAAATAAATAAATGCAAAATATTTTTTTATAAATAAACTCTGCCATTGCCCTTTAAAAATTCCTAGAAAACAAGTTTTATAAGCAAGAGTTATATTTACTATATCTAAAGGACAGTCATGAGCATATTCAATAAATAGAAAAAGGCCTGTTAGTCTTAGAAATGGAAAAGACAAACCAAGGAAGGTTTGCAATTACATAATGAGGCAGCTCAGCCCAGCTCTAAGGTTGGAAATAAGACTCGAGAATAGGATACACCTGAAGACAACCAGCCATTGTTTTTTGTTTTGGAGGCTGAAAGGATACACCTGAAGACAGCCAATGCTGTGTGATGGTGATCTGGTATTTTTTTTTTAATTTTTAAAAACTTTAACACTTTTTATAAAACTTTTATAAAAACTCTTTCTTTCTCTCTCTTTCTTTCTCTCTCTCTCTCTTTCTCTCTCTCTCTCTTTCTCTCTCTCTCTTTCTCTCTCTCTCTCTTTCTCTCTCTCTCTCTTTCTCTCTCTCTCTCTCTTTCTCTCTCTCTCTTTCTTTCTCTCTCTCTCTTTCTTTCTCTCTCTCTTTCTTTCTCTCTCTCTCTTTCTCTCTCTTTCCCTTTCTTTGTTTCTTTCCTCACCCTAGCCCCTACCCTAGCCCTGTCTTTCACCAGGGTGGCCTCGAACTCAGAAACTGACTGCCTCTGCCTACAGAGTGCTCTCATTAAGAGCTTGAGCCACCACTGAATGTAGGGTTTTCTAAGCCTTACCTTGCTCTTGGTGTCTGTTCTCAGCTGTGAAACCCTAATTAACACAAGTAGGCAGTCCTGGGTCAGCCAGAGCTACAGACAGAGGACTTCTCTAAAAACAAATAAAACAAAACAAAACAACAAATAGAAATAATAAAATACATAAATTAAGCAACCACAGCATAGCTTTTCTCTATCTAGGTGGTACTCAGAAATTCTAGCAGTTGGCCTGTGACACCTCAGCTCAGTATATGTGAGGCTGTGTTTATGTACATCATATGCAGACCATAAGAGGGATTTACATTCTCCAGAATCTGACACCCTCCTCTGGAGTGTCTAAAGAAAGCTACAGTGTACTTATATCTAAGAAATACATAAATAAATAAATAAATAAATAAATAAATAAATAAATAAATAAATAAATAAATATTTTTTAAAAAGGATAAGAAAGAAAGAAAGACCAGGCAGGCCTGCCATCTTTATCTCTGTCGGTCTGTCTGTCTGTCTGATCCCCTGGAACTGGAGATGGGCCACATTGTAGGTGCTGGTAGTTGATCCCAGGTTCTCTGGAAGAGGAGACAATGCTGTTAATTGTTGAGCCTTTCAGTGGCCCCACCCATTTTAAATTTTTGGAAGTATATGTGAGGCTGTGTTTATGTACATCATATTCAGACCATAAGAGGGATTTAGATTCTCCAGAATCTGACACCATCTTCTGGAGTGTCTGAAGACGGCTACAGTGTACTTATATCTAATAAATAAATAAATAAATAAATAAATAAATAAATAAATAAATAAACATTTTTTTAAAAGTATAAGAAATAAAGAAAGACCAGTCAGGCCTGCCATCCTTATCTCTGTCTCTCTGTCTGTCTGTCTGTATGATCCACTGGAACTGGAGATGGGCCACCATAAGGTGCTGGTAGTTTATCCCAGGTTCTCTGAAAGAGGAGACAATGCTGTTAATTGTTGAGCCCTCTCAGTGGCTCCACCTATCTTTAAATTTTTAGAAGTATATGTTAGGCTGTGTTTATGTACATCATATGCAGGCCATAAGAGGGATTTAGATTCTCCAGAATCTGACACCCTCTTCTGGAGTGTCTAAAGACAACTACAGTGTACTTATATCTAATAAATACATAAATAAATAAATAAATAAATAAATAAATAAATAAATATTATTTTAAAAGGATAAGAAAGAAAGAAAAACCAGGCAGGCCTGCCCTTTTTATCTCTGTCTGTCTGTCTGTCTGATCCCCTGGAACTGGAGATGGGCCACCATATAGTTGCTGGTAGTTGATCCCAGGTTCTCTGGAAGAAGAGACAATGCTGTTAATTGTTGAGCCCTTTCAGTGGGCCCACCCATCTTAAATTTTTAGTAGTGTATGTGAATCTGTGTTTATGTCCAACATATGCAGACCATAAGAGGGATTTATATTCTCCAGAATCTGACACCCTCTTCTGGAGTGTCTGAAGACAGCTACAGTGTACTTATATCTAATAAGTACATAAATAAATAAATAAACATTTTTTAAAAAGGATAAGAAAGAAAGAAAAACCAGGGAGGCCTGCCACCCTTGTCTCTCTTTCTCTTTGTCTGCCTGATCCCCTGGAACTGGAGATGGGCCAGCATATAGTTGCTCGTAGTTGATCCCAGGTTCTCTGGTAGAAGAGACAATGCTGTTAATTGTTGAGCCCTTTCAGTGGCCCCACACATCTTTAAATTTTTAGAAGTATATGTGAGGCTGTGTTTATGTACATCATATGCAGACCAAAAGAGGGATTTAGATTCTCCAGAATCTGACACCATCTCCAGGAGTGTCTGAAGACAGCTACAGTGTACTTATATATAATAAATACATAAATAAATAAATAAATAAATAAATAAATGAATAAATAAATAAATAAATAAACATTTTTTAAAAGTATAAGAAAGAAAGAAAGACCAGGCAGGCCTCCATCCTAATCTCTGTCTGTCTGTCTGTCTGTCTGATACCCTGGAACTGGAGATGGGCCACCATATAGTTGCTGGTAGTTGATCCAAGGTTCTCTGGAAGAGGAGACAATGCTGTTAATTGTTGAGCCCTTTCAGTGGCCCCACCCATCTTTAAATTTTTAGAAGTATATGCGAGGCTGTGTTTATGTACCGAATATGCAGACCATAAGAGGGATTTATATTCTCCAGAATCTGACACCCTCTTCTGGAGTGTCTGAAGACAGCTACAGTGTACTTATATCTAATAAATTCATAAATAAACAAATAAACATTTTTAAAAAAGGATAATAAAGAAAGAGAGACCAGGCAGGCCTGCCATCCTTGTCTGTCTGTCTGTCTGTCTGATCCCCTGGAACTGGAGATGGGCCACCATATAATTGCTGGTAGTTGATCCCAGGTTCTCTGGAAGAGGAGTCAGTGCTGTTAATTGTTGAGCCCTTTCAGTGGCCCCACCCATCTTTAAATTTTTAGAAGTATATGTGAGGCTGTGTTCATGTACATCATATGCAGACCATAAGAGGGATATAGATTCTCCAGAATCTGACACCCTCTTCGGGAGTGTTTGAAGACAGCTACAGTGTACTTATATCTAATAAATACATACTTAAATTAATAAACATTTTTTTAAAAGGATAAGAAAGAAGGAAAGACAAGGTAGGCCTGCCATCCTTAACTCTATCTGTCTGTATGTCTGTCTGTCTGTCTGATCCCCTGGAACTGGAGATGGGCCACCATATAGTTGCTGGTAGTTGATCCCAGGTTCTCTATAAGAGGAGACAATGCTGTTAATTGTTGATCCCTTTCATTGGACCCACACAACTTTAAATTTTTAGATGTAAATGTGAGGCTGTGTGTATGTACATCATATGAAGACCATAAGAGGGATATAGATTCTCCAGAATCTTACACCCTCTTCTGGAGTGTCTGAAGACAGCTACATTGTATGTATATCTAATAAATACATAAATAAATAAATAAATAAATAAATAAATAAATAAATAAATAAACAAACATTTTTTAAAAGGGATAAGAAAGAAAGAAAAACCAGGCAGGCCTGCCATCCTTGTCTGTCTTTCTCTCTGTCTGTCTGTCTTGCCTAGCCCCTTGAGTAGCCTAGCCTAGTCCCTTGCCTTGACTAGCCCAGCCCCTTGCCTAGCCTAGCCTAGCCCAGCCCTGCCTTGCCTAGCCCTGCCTATCCCTGTCTTTAACCAGGCTGGCCTCGAACTCAGAAACTGACTGCCTCTGCCTCCAGAGTGCTCTCATTAAGAGCTCGAGCCACCACTGACTGTTGGGTTTTCTAAGTCTTACATAGGTATGGTCTGTTTCTCAGCTGTGAAACCCTAATTAACACATGTAGTCTGTCCTAGGTCAGCCATAGCTACAGACTGAGGCCTTTTCTAAAACAAAACAAAAGAAAACAAAAAATAGAAATAATAAAATAAATAAATTAAGCAACCACATGATATCTTTTCTTTCTTTCAATGATACTCAGAGCTTGAAGCACTTCACCCATGAGACCTCAGCTCCGGACATTGAGGCTCTTTCCCTAACAAGTATTATGGCTGAACCTGAGGGCTTCTACTGCTGATTTGTGTCCCCCACTTTAAAAAAATAGTTGTTTTCAAAGGCTGCAGGTTCTTAGCCCTGTTCCTTGTTACAGTTGAGTCACAGCCCTGAAAGTTCAGTGGTAGTTAAAGGCACTGAGAAGGGCTTCCTATAGACATCAAAGACCAAGTCTTTGTTTTTAAAAAGTTAATCTGGATTCCCCCACCCCCTGGCATCCTTAGAATTCCTAGAAAGGAAGGCAGGGACCTGGGCAGAAGGGTGCAAGGCTACTGGTGTTTGTAGGTGGTAACAGAAAGCTTTCTCTTGTTGGTACCCTACCCCAAGTTACACTGTCACTTCTTTTTCCTAGTTGTTGTTTTGTCGGTTTGTATTCTCAACATAGACCCTTTTCCTTCCTAACCTTGGCTGTCCTGAACCTTACTGTCCTTGAACTCAGTGATTTGCCTGTCTTGCTGGGATGAAACTGTGAGCTACCATCCAGAAGGAAGCACCCTGCTGAGGTTAGATTGGGGTCTCTTCATTTTCCTCTATGAACATGCATATGGCAGGCCTGTTCTTTCTTTTTTACTTTTCCTTTTCTTTTTAAGATTTATTTATTTATTATATTTAAGTATGCTGTAGCTATCTTCAGACAGTCCAGAAGAGGGTGTCAGATTCTGAAGAATCTAAATCATTCTTATTGTCTGCATATGATGTATATAAACACAGACTCACATATACTCAAAAAAAAAGAAAGATGTGGCTACAGAGAGGGCTCAACAATTAAGAGCATTGTCTCCTCTTCCAGAGAACCTGGGCTCAATTACCAGTATTATATATGGTGGCCCATCTCCAGTTCCAGGGGATCTAATACTCTGTTCTGGAGTCTGTGGGCACAGCATACACATGCAAAACATTCTTACACAATCATTGAGAGAGGAGAGAGAGGGGTTGAGAGAGAGGGGAGGTAATCATACCTCCTGACGAGTTTGAAGACCTGAGCTTCATCACTCACACAAATAAATAAATGCAAAATATTTTTTTATAAATAAA
Source organism: Mus caroli (assembly GCF_978045245.1). Classification (NCBI taxonomy): domain Eukaryota; kingdom Metazoa; phylum Chordata; class Mammalia; order Rodentia; family Muridae; genus Mus; species Mus caroli. Next base: position 34,224 of record NW_028227721.1, on the reverse strand, counting down.
CTCTGCCATTGCCCTTTAAAAATTCCTAGAAAACAAGTTTTATAAGCAAGAGTTATATTTACTATATCTAAAGGACAGTCATGAGCATATTCAATAAATAGAAAAAGGCCTGTTAGTCTTAGAAATGGAAAAGACAAACCAAGGAAGGTTTGCAATTACATAATGAGGCAGCTCAGCCCAGCTCTAAGGTTGGAAATAAGACTCGAGAATAGGATACACCTGAAGACAACCAGCCATTGTTTTTTGTTTTGGAGGCTGAAAGGATACACCTGAAGACTGCCAATGCTGTGTGATGGTGATCTGGTATTTTTTTTTTAATTTTTAAAAACTTTAACACTTTTTATAAAACTTTTATAAAAACTCTTTCTTTCTCTCTCTTTCTTTCTCTCTCTCTCTTTCTCTCTCTCTCTCTTCTCTCTCTCTCTCTTTCTCTCTCTCTCTCTTTCTCTCTCTCTCTCTTTCTCTCTCTCTCTCTTTCTCTCTCTCTCTCTTTCTCTCTCTCTCTCTCTTCTCTCTCTCTCTCTTTCTCTCTCTCTCTCTTTCTCTCTCTCTCTCTTTCTCTCTCTCTCTCTTTCTCTCTCTCTCTCTTCTCTCTCTCTCTCTTTCTCTCTCTCTCTCTTTCTCTCTCTCTCTCTTTCTCTCTCTCTTTCTCTCTCTCTCTCTTTCTCTCTCTCTCTCTCTCTCTTTCTCTCTCTCTCTTTCTCTTTCTTTGTTTCTTTCCTCACCCTAGCCCCTACCCTAGCCCTGTCTTTCACCAGGGTGGCCTCGAACTCAGAAACTGACTGCCTCTGCCTACAGAGTGCTCTCATTAAGAGCTTGAGCCACCACTGAATGTAGGGTTTTCTAAGCCTTACCTTGCTCTTGGTGTCTGTTCTCAGCTGTGAAACCCTAATTAACACAAGTAGGCAGTCCTGGGTCAGCCAGAGCTACAGACAGAGGACTTCTCTAAAAACAAATAAAACAAAACAAAACAACAAATAGAAATAATAAAATACATAAATTAAGCAACCACAGCATAGCTTTTCTCTATCTAGGTGGTACTCAGAAATTCTAGCAGTTGGCCTGTGACACCTCAGCTCAGTATATGTGAGGCTGTGTTTATGTACATCATATGCAGACCATAAGAGGGATTTACATTCTCCAGAATCTGACACCCTCCTCTGGAGTGTCTAAAGAAAGCTACAGTGTACTTATATCTAAGAAATACATAAATAAATAAATAAATAAATAAATAAATAAATAAATAAATAAATATTTTTTAAAAAGGATAAGAAAGAAAGAAAGACCAGGCAGGCCTGCCATCTTTATCTCTGTCGGTCTGTCTGTCTGTCTGATCCCCTGGAACTGGAGATGGGCCACATTGTAGGTGCTGGTAGTTGATCCCAGGTTCTCTGGAAGAGGAGACAATGCTGTTAATTGTTGAGCCTTTCAGTGGCCCCACCCATTTTAAATTTTTGGAAGTATATGTGAGGCTGTGTTTATGTACATCATATTCAGACCATAAGAGGGATTTAGATTCTCCAGAATCTGACACCATCTTCTGGAGTGTCTGAAGACGACTACAGTGTACTTATATCTAATAAATAAATAAATAAATAAATAAATAAATAAATAAACATTTTTTTAAAAGTATAAGAAATAAAGAAAGACCAGTCAGGCCTGCCATCCTTATCTCTGTCTCTCTGTCTGTCTGTCTGTATGATCCACTGGAACTGGAGATGGGCCACCATAAGGTGCTGGTAGTTTATCCCAGGTTCTCTGAAAGAGGAGACAATGCTGTTAATTGTTGAGCCCTCAAGTGGCTCCACCTATCTTTAAATTTTTAGAAGTATATGTTAGGCTGTGTTTATGTACATCATATGCAGGCCATAAGAGGGATTTAGATTCTCCAGAATCTGACACCCTCTTCTGGAGTGTCTAAAGACAACTACAGTGTACTTATATCTAATAAATACATAAATAAATAAATAAATAAATAAATAAATAAATATTATTTTAAAAGGATAAGAAAGAAAGAAAAACCAGGCAGGCCTGCCCTTTTTATCTCTGTCTGTCTGTCTGTCTGATCCCCTGGAACTGGAGATGGGCCACCATATAGTTGCTGGTAGTTGATCCCAGGTTCTCTGGAAGAAGAGACAATGCTGTTAATTGTTGAGCCCTTTCAGTGGGCCCACCCATCTTAAATTTTTAGTAGTGTATGTGAATCTGTGTTTATGTCCAACATATGCAGACCATAAGAGGGATTTATATTCTCCAGAATCTGACACCCTCTTCTGGAGTGTCTGAAGACAGCTACGGTGTACTTATATCTAATAAGTACATAAATAAATAAATAAACATTTTTTAAAAAGGATAAGAAAGAAAGAAAAACCAGGGAGGCCTGCCACCCTTGTCTCTCTTTCTCTTTGTCTGCCTGATCCCCTGGAACTGGAGATGGGCCACCATATAGTTGCTCGTAGTTGATCCCAGGTTCTCTGGTAGAAGAGACAATGCTGTTAATTGTTGAGCCCTTTCAGTGGCCCCACACATCTTTAAATTTTTAGAAGTATATGTGAGGCTGTGTTTATGTACATCATATGCAGACCAAAAGAGGGATTTAGATTCTCCAGAATCTGACACCATCTCCAGGAGTGTCTGAAGACAGCTACAGTGTACTTATATATAATAAATACATAAATAAATAAATAAATAAATGAATAAATAAATAAATAAATAAACATTTTTTAAAAGTATAAGAAAGAAAGAAAGACCAGGCAGGCCTCCATCCTAATCTCTGTCTGTCTGTCTGTCTGTCTGATACCCTGGAACTGGAGATGGGCCACCATATAGTTGCTGGTAGTTGATCCAAGGTTCTCTGGAAGAGGAGACAATGCTGTTAATTGTTGAGCCCTTTCAGTGGCCCCACCCATCTTTAAATTTTTAGAAGTATATGCGAGGCTGTGTTTATGTACCGAATATGCAGACCATAAGAGGGATTTATATTCTCCAGAATCTGACACCCTCTTCTGGAGTGTCTGAAGACAGCTACAGTGTACTTATATCTAATAAATTCATAAATAAACAAATAAACATTTTTTAAAAAGGATAATAAAGAAAGAGAGACCAGGCAGGCCTGCCATCCTTGTCTGTCTGTCTGTCTGTCTGATCCCCTGGAACTGGAGATGGGCCACCATATAATTGCTGGTAGTTGATCCCAGGTTCTCTGGAAGAGGAGTCAGTGCTGTTAATTGTTGAGCCCTTTCAGTGGCCCCACCCATCTTTAAATTTTTAGAAGTATATGTGAGGCTGTGTTCATGTACATCATATGCAGACCATAAGAGGGATATAGATTCTCCAGAATCTGACACCCTCTTCGGGAGTGTTTGAAGACAGCTACAGTGTACTTATATCTAATAAATACATACTTAAATTAATAAACATTTTTTTAAAAGGATAAGAAAGAAGGAAAGACAAGGTAGGCCTGCCATCCTTAACTCTATCTGTCTGTATGTCTGTCTGTCTGTCTGATCCCCTGGAACTGGAGATGGGCCACCATATAGTTGCTGGTAGTTGATCCCAGGTTCTCTATAAGAGGAGACAATGCTGTTAATTGTTGATCCCTTTCATTGGACCCACACAACTTTAAATTTTTAGATGTAAATGTGAGGCTGTGTGTATGTACATCATATGAAGACCATAAGAGGGATATAGATTCTCCAGAATCTTACACCCTCTTCTGGAGTGTCTGAAGACAGCTACATTGTATGTATATCTAATAAATAAATAAATAAATAAATAAATAAATAAATAAATAAACAAACATTTTTTAAAAGGGATAAGAAAGAAAGAAAAACCAGGCAGGCCTGCCATCCTTGTCTGTCTTTCTCTCTGTCTGTCTGTCTTGCCTAGCCCCTTGAGTAGCCTAGCCTAGTCCCTTGCCTTGACTAGCCCAGCCCCTTGCCTAGCCTAGCCTAGCCCAGCCCTGCCTTGCCTAGCCCTGCCTATCCCTGTCTTTAACCAGGCTGGCCTCGAACTCAGAAACTGACTGCCTCTGCCTCCAGAGTGCTCTCATTAAGAGCTCGAGCCACCACTGACTGTTGGGTTTTCTAAGTCTTACATAGGTATGGTCTGTTTCTCAGCTGTGAAACCCTAATTAACACATGTAGTCTGTCCTAGGTCAGCCATAGCTACAGACTGAGGCCTTTTCTAAAACAAAACAAAAGAAAACAAAAAATAGAAATAATAAAATAAATAAATTAAGCAACCACATGATATCTTTTCTTTCTTTCAATGATACTCAGAGCTTGAAGCACTTCACCCATGAGACCTCAGCTCCGGACATTGAGGCTCTTTCCCTAACAAGTATTATGGCTGAACCTGAGGGCTTCTACTGCTGATTTGTGTCCCCCACTTTAAAAAAATAGTTGTTTTCAAAGGCTGCAGGTTCTTAGCCCTGTTCCTTGTTACAGTTGAGTCACAGCCCTGAAAGTTCAGTGGTAGTTAAAGGCACTGAGAAGGGCTTCCTATAGACATCAAAGACCAAGTCTTTGTTTTTAAAAAGTTAATCTGGATTCCCCCACCCCCTGGCATCCTTAGAATTCCTAGAAAGGAAGGCAGGGACCTGGGCAGAAGGGTGCAAGGCTACTGGTGTTTGTAGGTGGTAACAGAAAGCTTTCTCTTGTTGGTACCCTACCCCAAGTTACACTGTCACTTCTTTTTCCTAGTTGTTGTTTTGTCGGTTTGTATTCTCAACATAGACCCTTTTCCTTCCTAACCTTGGCTGTCCTGAACCTTACTGTCCTTGAACTCAGTGATTTGCCTGTCTTGCTGGGATGAAACTGTGAGCTACCATCCAGAAGGAAGCACCCTGCTGAGGTTAGATTGGGGTCTCTTCATTTTCCTCTATGAACATGCATATGGCAGGCCTGTTCTTTCTTTTTTACTTTTCCTTTTCTTTTTAAGATTTATTTATTTATTATATTTAAGTATGCTGTAGCTATCTTCAGACAGTCCAGAAGAGGGTGTCAGATTCTGAAGAATCTAAATCATTCTTATTGTCTGCATATGATGTATATAAACACAGACTCACATATACTCAAAAAAAAAGAAAGATGTGGCTACAGAGAGGGCTCAACAATTAAGAGCATTGTCTCCTCTTCCAGAGAACCTGGGCTCAATTACCAGTATTATATATGGTGGCCCATCTCCAGTTCCAGGGGATCTAATACTCTGTTCTGGAGTCTGTGGGCACAGCATACACATGCAAAACATTCTTACACAATCATTGAGAGAGGAGAGAGAGGGGTTGAGAGAGAGGGGAGGTAATCATACCTCCTGACGAGTTTGAAGACCTGAGCTTCATCACTCACACAAATAAATAAATGCAAAATATTTTTTTATAAATAAACTCTGCCATTGCCCTTTAAAAATTCCTAGAAAACAAGTTTTATAAGCAAGAGTTATATTTACTATATCTAAAGGACAGTCATGAGCATATTCAATAAATAGAAAAAGGCCTGTTAGTCTTAGAAATGGAAAAGACAAACCAAGGAAGGTTTGCAATTACATAATGAGGCAGCTCAGCCCAGCTCTAAGGTTGGAAATAAGACTCGAGAATAGGATACACCTGAAGACAACCAGCCATTGTTTTTTGTTTTGGAGGCTGAAAGGATACACCTGAAGACTGCCAATGCTGTGTGATGGTGATCTGGTATTTTTTTTTTAATTTTAAAAACTTTAACACTTTTTATAAAACTTTTATAAAAACTCTTTCTTTCTCTCTCTTTCTTTCTCTCTCTCTCTTTCTCTCTCTCTCTCTTTCTCTCTCTCTCTTTCTCTCTCTCTCTCTTTCTCTCTCTCTCTCTTTCTCTCTCTCTCTCTTTCTCTCTCTCTCTCTTTCTCTCTCTCTCTCTTTCTCTCTCTCTCTCTTTCTCTCTCTCTCTCTTTCTCTCTTTCTCTCTCTCTCTCTTTCTCTCTCTCTCTCTCTTTCTCTCTCTCTTTCTCTCTCTCTCTCTTTCTCTCTCTCTCTCTCTCTCTCTCTCTTCTCTCTCTCTCTTTCTCTTTCTTTGTTTCTTTCCTCACCCTAGCCCCTACCCTAGCCCTGTCTTTCACCAGGGTGGCCTCGAACTCAGAAACTGACTGCCTCTGCCTACAGAGTGCTCTCATTAAGAGCTTGAGCCACCACTGAATGTAGGGTTTTCTAAGCCTTACCTTGCTCTTGGTGTCTGTTCTCAGCTGTGAAACCCTAATTAACACAAGTAGGCAGTCCTGGGTCAGCCAGAGCTACAGACAGAGGACTTCTCTAAAAACAAATAAAACAAAACAAAACAACAAATAGAAATAATAAAATACATAAATTAAGCAACCACAGCATAGCTTTTCTCTATCTAGGTGGTACTCAGAAATTCTAGCAGTTGGCCTGTGACACCTCAGCTCAGTATATGTGAGGCTGTGTTTATGTACATCATATGCAGACCATAAGAGGGATTTACATTCTCCAGAATCTGACACCCTCCTCTGGAGTGTCTAAAGAAAGCTACAGTGTACTTATATCTAAGAAATACATAAATAAATAAATAAATAAATAAATAAATAAATAAATAAATAAATATTTTTTAAAAAGGATAAGAAAGAAAGAAAGACCAGGCAGGCCTGCCATCTTTATCTCTGTCGGTCTGTCTGTCTGTCTGATCCCCTGGAACTGGAGATGGGCCACATTGTAGGTGCTGGTAGTTGATCCCAGGTTCTCTGGAAGAGGAGACAATGCTGTTAATTGTTGAGCCTTTCAGTGGCCCCACCCATTTTAAATTTTTGGAAGTATATGTGAGGCTGTGTTTATGTACATCATATTCAGACCATAAGAGGGATTTAGATTCTCCAGAATCTGACACCATCTTCTGGAGTGTCTGAAGACGACTACAGTGTACTTATATCTAATAAATAAATAAATAAATAAATAAATAAATAAATAAATAAACATTTTTTTAAAAGTATAAGAAATAAAGAAAGACCAGTCAGGCCTGCCATCCTTATCTCTGTCTCTCTGTCTGTCTGTCTGTATGATCCACTGGAACTGGAGATGGGCCACCATAAGGTGCTGGTAGTTTATCCCAGGTTCTCTGAAAGAGGAGACAATGCTGTTAATTGTTGAGCCCTCAAGTGGCTCCACCTATCTTTAAATTTTTAGAAGTATATGTTAGGCTGTGTTTATGTACATCATATGCAGGCCATAAGAGGGATTTAGATTCTCCAGAATCTGACACCCTCTTCTGGAGTGTCTAAAGACAACTACAGTGTACTTATATCTAATAAATACATAAATAAATAAATAAATAAATAAATAAATAAATAAATATTATTTTAAAAGGATAAGAAAGAAAGAAAAACCAGGCAGGCCTGCCCTTTTTATCTCTGTCTGTCTGTCTGTCTGATCCCCTGGAACTGGAGATGGGCCACCATATAGTTGCTGGTAGTTGATCCCAGGTTCTCTGGAAGAAGAGACAATGCTGTTAATTGTTGAGCCCTTTCAGTGGGCCCACCCATCTTAAATTTTTAGTAGTGTATGTGAATCTGTGTTTATGTCCAACATATGCAGACCATAAGAGGGATTTATATTCTCCAGAATCTGACACCCTCTTCTGGAGTGTCTGAAGACAGCTACGGTGTACTTATATCTAATAAGTACATAAATAAATAAATAAACATTTTTTAAAAAGGATAAGAAAGAAAGAAAAACCAGGGAGGCCTGCCACCCTTGTCTCTCTTTCTCTTTGTCTGCCTGATCCCCTGGAACTGGAGATGGGCCACCATATAGTTGCTCGTAGTTGATCCCAGGTTCTCTGGTAGAAGAGACAATGCTGTTAATTGTTGAGCCCTTTCAGTGGCCCCACACATCTTTAAATTTTTAGAAGTATATGTGAGGCTGTGTTTATGTACATCATATGCAGACCAAAAGAGGGATTTAGATTCTCCAGAATCTGACACCATCTCCAGGAGTGTCTGAAGACAGCTACAGTGTACTTATATATAATAAATACATAAATAAATAAATAAATAAATGAATAAATAAATAAATAAATAAACATTTTTTAAAAGTATAAGAAAGAAAGAAAGACCAGGCAGGCCTCCATCCTAATCTCTGTCTGTCTGTCTGTCTGTCTGATACCCTGGAACTGGAGATGGGCCACCATATAGTTGCTGGTAGTTGATCCAAGGTTCTCTGGAAGAGGAGACAATGCTGTTAATTGTTGAGCCCTTTCAGTGGCCCCACCCATCTTTAAATTTTTAGAAGTATATGCGAGGCTGTGTTTATGTACCGAATATGCAGACCATAAGAGGGATTTATATTCTCCAGAATCTGACACCCTCTTCTGGAGTGTCTGAAGACAGCTACAGTGTACTTATATCTAATAAATTCATAAATAAACAAATAAACATTTTTTAAAAAGGATAATAAAGAAAGAGAGACCAGGCAGGCCTGCCATCCTTGTCTGTCTGTCTGTCTGTCTGATCCCCTGGAACTGGAGATGGGCCACCATATAATTGCTGGTAGTTGATCCCAGGTTCTCTGGAAGAGGAGTCAGTGCTGTTAATTGTTGAGCCCTTTCAGTGGCCCCACCCATCTTTAAATTTTTAGAAGTATATGTGAGGCTGTGTTCATGTACATCATATGCAGACCATAAGAGGGATATAGATTCTCCAGAATCTGACACCCTCTTCGGGAGTGTTTGAAGACAGCTACAGTGTACTTATATCTAATAAATACATACTTAAATTAATAAACATTTTTTTAAAAGGATAAGAAAGAAGGAAAGACAAGGTAGGCCTGCCATCCTTAACTCTATCTGTCTGTATGTCTGTCTGTCTGTCTGATCCCCTGGAACTGGAGATGGGCCACCATATAGTTGCTGGTAGTTGATCCCAGGTTCTCTATAAGAGGAGACAATGCTGTTAATTGTTGATCCCTTTCATTGGACCCACACAACTTTAAATTTTTAGATGTAAATGTGAGGCTGTGTGTATGTACATCATATGAAGACCATAAGAGGGATATAGATTCTCCAGAATCTTACACCCTCTTCTGAAGTGTCTGAAGACAGCTACATTGTATGTATATCTAATAAATAAATAAATAAATAAATAAATAAATAAATAAATAAATAAATAAACATTTTTTAAAAGGGATAAGAACGAAAGAAAAACCAGGCAGGCCTGCCATCCTTGTCTGTCTTTCTCTCTGTCTGTCTGTCTTGCCTAGCCCCTTGAGTAGCCTAGCCTAGTCCCTTGCCTTGACTAGCCCAGCCCCTTGCCTAGCCTAGCCTAGCCCAGCCCTGCCTTGCCTAGCCCTGCCTATCCCTGTCTTTAACCAGGCTGGCCTCGAACTCAGAAACTGACTGCCTCTGCCTCCAGAGTGCTCTCATTAAGAGCTCGAGCCACCACTGACTGTTGGGTTTTCTAAGTCTTACATAGGTATGGTCTGTTTCTCAGCTGTGAAACCCTAATTAACACATGTAGTCTGTCCTAGGTCAGCCATAGCTACAGACTGAGGCCTTTTCTAAAACAAAACAAAAGAAAACAAAAAATAGAAATAATAAAATAAATAAATTAAGCAACCACATGATATCTTTTCTTTCTTTCAATGATACTCAGAGCTTGAAGCACTTCACCCATGAGACCTCAGCTCCGGACATTGAGGCTCTTTCCCTAACAAGTATTATGGCTGAACCTGAGGGCTTCTACTGCTGATTTGTGTCCCCCACTTTAAAAAAGTAGTTGTTTTCAAAGGCTGCAGGTTCTTAGCCCTGTTCCTTGTTACAGTTGAGTCACAGCCCTGAAAGTTCAGTGGTAGTTAAAGGCACTGAGAAGGGCTTCCTATAGACATCAAAGACCAAGTCTTTGTTTTTAAAAAGTTAATCTGGATTCCCCCACCCCCTGGCATCCTTAGAATTCCTAGAAAGGAAGGCAGGGACCTGGGCAGAAGGGTGCAAGGCTACTGGTGTTTGTAAGTGGTAACAGAAAGCTTTCTCTTGTTGGTACCCTACCCCAAGTTACACTGTCACTTCTTTTTCCTAGTTGTTGTTTTGTCGGTTTGTATTCTCAACATAGACCCTTTTCCTTCCTAACCTTGGCTGTCCTGAACCTTACTGTCCTTGAACTCAGTGATTTGCCTGTCTTGCTGGGATGAAACTGTGAGCTACCATCCAGAAGGAAGCACCCTGCTGAGGTTAGATTGGGGTCTCTTCATTTTCCTCTATGAACATGCATATGGCAGGCCTGTTCTTTCTTTTTTACTTTTCCTTTTCTTTTTAAGATTTATTTATTTATTATATTTAAGTATGCTGTAGCTATCTTCAGACAGTCCAGAAGAGGGTGTCAGATTCTGAAGAATCTAAATCATTCTTATTGTCTGCATATGATGTATATAAACACAGACTCACATATACTCAAAAAAAAAAGAAAGATGTGGCTACAGAGAGGGCTCAACAATTAAGAGCATTGTCTCCTCTTCCAGAGAACCTGGGCTCAATTACCAGTATTATATATGGTGGCCCATCTCCAGTTCCAGGGGATCTAATACTCTGTTCTGGAGTCTGTGGGCACAGCATACACATGCAAAACATTCTTACACAATCATTGAGAGAGGAGAGAGAGGGGTTGAGAGAGAGGGGAGGTAATCATACCTCCTGACGAGTTTGAAGACCTGAGCTTCATCACTCACACAAATAAATAAATGCAAAATATTTTTTTATAAATAAACTCTGCCATTGCCCTTTAAAAATTCCTAGAAAACAAGTTTTATAAGCAAGAGTTATATTTACTATATCTAAAGGACAGTCATGAGCATATTCAATAAATAGAAAAAGGCCTGTTAGTCTTAGAAATGGAAAAGACAAACCAAGGAAGGTTTGCAATTACATAATGAGGCAGCTCAGCCCAGCTCTAAGGTTGGAAATAAGACTGGAGAATAGGATACACCTGAAGACAACCAGCCATTGTTTTTTGGTTTGGAGGCTGAAAGGATACACCTGAAGACTGCCAATGCTGTGTGATGGTGATCTGGTATTTTTTTTTTTTAATTTTTAAAAACTTTAACACTTTTTATAAAACTTTTATAAAAACTCTTTCTTTCTCTCTCTTTCTTTCTCTCTCTCTCTTTCTCTCTCTCTCTCTTTCTCTCTCTCTTTCTCTCTCTCTCTCTCTCTTTCTCTCTCTCTTTCTCTCTCTCTTTCTCTCTCTCTCTCTCTTTCTCTCTCTCTCTTTCTTTCTCTCTCTCTCTTTCTTTCTCTCTCTCTCTTTCTCTCTCTTTCCCTTTCTTTGTTTCTTTCCTCACCCTAGCCCCTACCCTAGCCCTGTCTTTCACCAGGGTGGCCTCGAACTCAGAAACTGACTGCCTCTGCCTACAGAGTGCTCTCATTAAGAGCTTGAGCCACCACTGAATGTAGGGTTTTCTAAGCCTTACCTTGCTCTTGGTGTCTGTTCTCAGCTGTGAAACCCTAATTAACACAAGTAGGCAGTCCTGGGTCAGCCAGAGCTACAGACAGAGGACTTCTCTAAAAACAAATAAAACAAAACAAAACAACAAATAGAAATAATAAAATACATAAATTAAGCAACCACAGCATAGCTTTTCTCTATCTAGGTGGTACTCAGAAATTCTAGCAGTTGGCCTGTGACACCTCAGCTCAGTATATGTGAGGCTGTGTTTATGTACATCATATGCAGACCATAAGAGGGATTTACATTCTCCAGAATCTGACACCCTCCTCTGGAGTGTCTAAAGAAAGCTACAGTGTACTTATATCTAAGAAATACATAAATAAATAAATAAATAAATAAATAAATAAATAAATAAATAAATAAATAAATATTTTTTAAAAAGGATAAGAAAGAAAGAAAGACCAGGCAGGCCTGCCATCTTTATCTCTGTCGGTCTGTCTGTCTGTCTGATCCCCTGGAACTGGAGATGGGCCACATTGTAGGTGCTGGTAGTTGATCCCAGGTTCTCTGGAAGAGGAGACAATGCTGTTAATTGTTGAGCCTTTCAGTGGCCCCACCCATTTTAAATTTTTGGAAGTATATGTGAGGCTGTGTTTATGTACATCATATTCAGACCATAAGAGGGATTTAGATTCTCCAGAATCTGACACCATCTTCTGGAGTGTCTGAAGACGGCTACAGTGTACTTATATCTAATAAATAAATAAATAAATAAATAAATAAATAAATAAACATTTTTTTAAAAGTATAAGAAATAAAGAAAGACCAGTCAGGCCTGCCATCCTTATCTCTGTCTCTCTGTCTGTCTGTCTGTATGATCCACTGGAACTGGAGATGGGCCACCATAAGGTGCTGGTAGTTTATCCCAGGTTCTCTGAAAGAGGAGACAATGCTGTTAATTGTTGAGCCCTCTCAGTGGCTCCACCTATCTTTAAATTTTTAGAAGTATATGTTAGGCTGTGTTTATGTACATCATATGCAGACCATAAGAGGGATTTAGATTCTCCAGAATCTGACACCCTCTTCTGGAGTGTCTAAAGACAACTACAGTGTACTTATATCTAATAAATACATAAATAAATAAATAAATAAATAAATAAATATTATTTTAAAAGGATAAGAAAGAAAGAAAAACCAGGCAGGCCTGCCCTTTTTATCTCTGTCTGGCTGTCTGTCTGATCCCCTGGAACTGGAGATGGGCCACCATATAGTTGCTGGTAGTTGATCCCAGGTTCTCTGGAAGAAGAGACAATGCTGTTAATTGTTGAGCCCTTTCAGTGGGCCCACCCATCTTAAATTTTTAGTAGTGTATGTGAATCTGTGTTCATGTCCAACATATGCAGACCATAAGAGGGATTTATATTCTCCAGAATCTGACACCCTCTTCGGGAGTGTTTGAAGACAGCTACAGTGTACTTATATCTAATAAATACATACTTAAATTAATAAACATTTTTTTAAAAGGATAAGAAAGAAGGAAAGACAAGGTAGGCCTGCCATCCTTAACTCTATCTGTCTGTATGTCTGTCTGTCTGTCTGATCCCCTGGAACTGGAGATGGGCCACCATATAGTTGCTGGTAGTTGATCCCAGGTTCTCTATAAGAGGAGACAATGCTGTTAATTGTTGATCCCTTTCATTGGACCCACACAACTTTAAATTTTTAGATGTAAATGTGAGGCTGTGTGTATGTACATCATATGAAGACCATAAGAGGGATATAGATTCTCCAGAATCTTACACCCTCTTCTGGAGTGTCTGAAGACAGCTACATTGTATGTATATCTAATAAATACATAAATAAATAAATAAATAAATAAATAAATAAATAAATAAACATTTTTTAAAAGGGATAAGAAAGAAAGAAAAACCAGGCAGGCCTGCCATCCTTGTCTGTCTTTCTCTCTGTCTGTCTGTCTTGCCTAGCCCCTTGAGTAGCCTAGCCTAGTCCCTTGCCTTGACTAGCCCAGCCCCTTGCCTAGCCTAGCCCTGCCTATCCCTGTCTTTAACCAGGCTGGCCTCGAACTCAGAAACTGACTGCCTCTGCCTCCAGAGTGCTCTCATTAAGAGCTCGAGCCACCACTGACTGTTGGGTTTTCTAAGTCTTACATAGGTATGGTCTGTTTCTCAGCTGTGAAACCCTAATTAACACATGTAGTCTGTCCTAGGTCAGCCATAGCTACAGACTGAGGCCTTTTCTAAAACTAAACTCACACAAATAAATAAATGCAAAATATTTTTTTATAAATAAACTCTGCCATTGCCCTTTAAAAATTCCTAGAAAACAAGTTTTATAAGCAAGAGTTATATTTACTATATCTAAAGGACAGTCATGAGCATATTCAATAAATAGAAAAAGGCCTGTTAGTCTTAGAAATGGAAAAGACAAACCAAGGAAGGTTTGCAATTACATAATGAGGCAGCTCAGCCCAGCTCTAAGGTTGGAAATAAGACTGGAGAATAGGATACACCTGAAGACAACCAGCCATTGTTTTTTGTTTTGGAGGCTGAAAGGATACACCTGAAGACAGCCAATGCTGTGTGATGGTGATCTGGTATTTTTTTTTTAATTTTTAAAAACTTTAACACTTTTTATAAAACTTTTATAAAAACTCTTTCTTTCTCTCTCTTTCTTTCTCTCTCTCTCTCTTTCTCTCTCTCTCTTTCTCTCTCTCTCTCTTTCTCTCTCTCTCTTTCTCTCTCTCTCTCTTTCTCTCTCTCTCTTTCTTTCTCTCTCTCTCTTTCTTTCTCTAATCTCTTTCTTTCTCTCTCTCTCTTTCTTTCTCTCTCTCTCTTTCTTTCTCTCTCTCTCTCTCTTTCTTTCTCTCTCTCTCTTTCTCTCTCTTTCTCTTTCTTTGTTTCTTTCCTCACCCTAGCCCCTACCCTAGCCCTGTCTTTCACCAGGGTGGCCTCGAACTCAGAAACTGACTGCCTCTGCCTACAGAGTGCTCTCATTAAGAGCTTGAGCCACCACTGAATGTAGGGTTTTCTAAGCCTTACCTTGCTCTTGGTGTCTGTTCTCAGCTGTGAAACCCTAATTAACACAAGTAGGCAGTCCTGGGTCAGCCAGAGCTACAGACAGAGGACTTCTCTAAAAACAAATAAAACAAAACAAAACAACAAATAGAAATAATAAAATACATAAATTAAGCAACCACAGCATAGCTTTTCTCTATCTAGGTGGTACTCAGAAATTCTAGCAGTTGGCCTGTGACACCTCAGCTCAGTATATGTGAGGCTGTGTTTATGTACATCATATGCAGACCATAAGAGGGATTTACATTCTCCAGAATCTGACACCCTCCTCTGGAGTGTCTAAAGAAAGCTACAGTGTACTTATATCTAAGAAATACATAAATAAATAAATAAATAAATAAATAAATAAATAAATAAACAAATAAATATTTTTTAAAAAGGATAAGAAAGAAAGAAAGACCAGGCAGGCCTGCCATCTTTATCTCTGTCGGTCTGTCTGTCTGTCTGATCCCCTGGAACTGGAGATGGGCCACATTGTAGGTGCTGGTAGTTGATCCCAGGTTCTCTGGTAGAAGAGACAATGCTGTTAATTGTTGAGCCCTTTCAGTGGCCCCACACATCTTTAAATTTTTAGAAGTATATGTGAGGCTGTGTTTATGTACATCATATGCAGACCAAAAGAGGGATTTAGATTCTCCAGAATCTGACACCATCTCCAGGAGTGTCTGAAGACAGCTACAGTGTACTTATATATAATAAATAAATAAATAAATAAATAAATAAATAAATAAATAAATGAATAAATAAATAAATAAATAAACATTTTTTAAAAGTATAAGAAAGAAAGAAAGACCAGGCAGGCCTGCCATCCTTATCTCTGTCTCTCTGTCTGTCTGTCTGTATGATCCACTGGAACTGGAGATGGGCCACCATAAGGTGCTGGTAGTTTATCCCAGGTTCTCTGAAAGAGGAGACAATGCTGTTAATTGTTGAGCCCTCTCAGTGGCCCCACACATCTTTAAATTTTTAGAAGTATATGTGAGGCTGTGTTTATGTACATCATATGCAGACCATAAGAGGGATTTAGATTCTCCAGAATCTGACACCCTCTTCTGGAGTGTCTGAAGACAGCTACAGTGTACTTATATCTAATAAATACATAAATAAATATATAAATAAACATTTTTTTAAAAAGGATAAGAAAGAAAGAAAGACCAGGCAGGCCTGCCATCCTTATCACTGTCTGTATGTCTGTCTGTCTGATCCCCTGGAACTGGAGATGGGCCACCATATAGTTGCTGGTAGTTGATCCCAGGTACTCTGGAAGAGGAGACAATGCTGTTAATTGTTGAGCCCTTTCAGTGGCCCCACACTTCTTTAAATATTTAGAAGTATAAATGAGGCTGTGTTTATGTACATCATATTCAGATTATAAGAGGATTTAGATTCTCCAGAATCTGACACCCTCTACTGGAGTGACTGAAGACAGCTACAGTGTACTTATATATAATAAATACATAAGTAAATAAATAAATAAATAAACATTTTTTAAAAAGGATAAGATAGAAAGTAAGACCAGGCAGGCCTGCCATCCTTATCTCTGTCTGTCTGTCTGTCTGTCTGTCTGATCCCCTGGAACTGGAGATGGGCTACCATAAAGTTGCTGGTAGTTGATCCCAGGTTCTCTGAAAGAGGAGACAATGCTGTTAATTGTTGAGCCCTATCAGTGGCCCTACCCATCTTTAAATATTTAGAAGTATATGTGAGGCTGTGTTTATGTACATCATATGCAGACCATAAGAGGGATTTAGATTCTCCAGAATCTGACACCCTCTTCTGGAGTGTCTGAAGACAGCTACAGTGTACTTATATCTAATAAATACATAAATAAATAAATAAATAAATAAATAAATAAATAAATAAACATTTTTTTAAAAGGATAAGAAAGAAAGTAAGACCAGGCAGGCCTGCCATCCTTATCTCTGTCTGTCTGTCTGTCTGTCTGTCTGATCCCCTGGAACTGGAGATGGGCCACCATATAGTTGCTGGTAGTTGATCCCAGGTTCTCTGTAAGAGGAGACAATGCTGTTAATTGTTGAGCCCTTTCAGTGGCCCCACCCATTTTTAATTTTTAGAAGTATATGTGATGCTGTGTTTATGTACATCATATTCAGACCATAAGAGGGATTTAGATACTCTAGAATCTGTCACCCTCTTCTGGAGTGTCTGAAGACGGCTACAGTGTACTTATATCTAATACATAAATAAATAAATAAATAAATAAATAAATAAATAAATAAATAAACATTTTTTTAAAAGTATAAGAAATAAAGAAAGACCAGGCAGGCCTGCCATCCTTATCTCTGTCTCTCTGTCTGTCTGTCTGTCTGATCCACTGGAACTGGAGATGGGCCACCATAAGGTGCTTGTAGTTTATCTCAGGTTCTCTGAAAGAGGAGACAATGCTGTTAATTGTTGAGCCCTCTCAATGGCCCCACACATCTTTAAATTTTTAGAAGTATATGTGAGGCTGTGTTTATGTACATCATATGCAGACCATAAGAGGGATTTAGATTCTCCAGAATCTGACACCCTCTTCTGGAGTGTCTGAAGACAGCTACAGTGTACTTATATCTAATAAATACATAAATAAATATATAAATAAACATTTTTTAAAAAGGATAAGAAAGAAAGTAAGACCAGGCAGGCCTGCCATTTTTATCACTGTCTGTATGTCTGTCTGTCTGATCCCCTGGAACTGGAGATGGGCCACCATATAGTTGCTGGTAGTTGATCCCAGGTACTCTGGAAGAGGAGACAATGCTGTTAATTGTTGAGCTTTTAGAGTGGCCACACCCTTCTTTAAATTTTTAGAAGTATATGTGAGGCTGTGTGGGGCCACTGAAAGTCACATAGAGAGACAGAGAGAGACAGAGAGAGACAAAGAAAGACAGAGAGAGACATAGAGAGACAGAGAGATACATTGAGAGAGACAGAGAGACAGAGAGAGACACAGAGAGAGACACACAGAGAGACAGAGACAGACAGAGAGAGACAGAGAGAGACAGAGAGAGACAGATATAGAGTCAGAGAGAGACAGAGAGAGACAGAGAGACAGAGAGAGAGACAGAGAAAGACAGAGTGAGACAGAGAGACACAGAGAGAGACAGAGATACACAGAGTGAGAAAGAGAGAGAGACAGAGAGAGACAGAGAGAGAGACAGAGAGAGAGACAAAGAGAGACAGAGAGAGACAGAGTGAGACAGAGAGAGACAGAGAGAGAGACAGAGAGAGACAAAGAAAAACACAGAGAGACAGAGAGAGACAGAGAGAGACAGAGAGAGACAGAGAGAGACAGAGAGAGACAGAGAGAGACAGAGAGAGACCAAGAAAAACACAGAGAGAGACAGAGAGAGACAGAGAGATACAGAGAGAGTCAGAGAGACAGAGAGAGACAGAGTTAGAGACAGAGAGAGACAGAGAGAGAAACAGAGAGAGACAGAGACACACAGAGACAGACACAGAGAGAGACAGAGAGAGAGACACAGAGAGACAGAGACAGACAGAGAGAGACAGAGATAGAGACAGAGAGAGACAGAGAGAGAGACAGAAAGATACAGAAGGACAGAGAGAGACAGAGAGAGACAGAGAGACAGAGATAGAGACAGAGAAAGACAGAGAGAGACACAGAGAGAGACTGAGGAAGTCAGAGAGAGAGACACAGAGAGACATAGAAGAGACAAAGAAAGTCACAAGAGAGACAGAAAGTGTCAGACATAGAGACAAAGAAAGACAGAGGGAGATACTGAGAGAGAGAGACAGAGAGAGACAGAGAGAGAAACAGAGAGAGACAGAGACACACAGAGAGAGACACAGAGAGAGACAGAGAGAGAGACACAGAGAGACAGAGACAGACAGAGAGAGACAGAGAGAGACAGAGATAGAGACAGAGAGAGAGAGAGATAGAGAGAGACACAAAGAGACAGAGAGAGACAGAGAGAGACAAAGAAAGACAGAGAGAGACAGAGAGAGACAGAGAGATACAGAGAGAGAGACAGAAAGATACAGAAGGACAGAGAGAGACAGAGAGAGACAGAGAGACAGAGATAGAGACAGAGAAAGACAGAGAGAGACACAGAGAGAGACTGAGGGAGACAGAGAGAGAGACACAGAGAGACATAGAAGAGACAAAGAAAGTCACAAGAGAGACAGAAAGAGTCAGACATAGAGACAAAGAAAGACAGAGGGAGATACTGAGAGAGAGAGACAGAGAGAGACAGAGAGATACAGACAGAGAGACAAAGAGAGACAGAGAGAGACAGAGAGAAAGAGAGAGACAGAGAGAGTCAGAGAGAGACAGAGATAGAGACAGAGAGAGACAGAGAGAGGGACAGAGAGAGACAGAGACAGAGTGAGAAATACAGAGAGAGACAGAGTTAGAGAGAGAGACAGAGAGAGACAGAGAGAGACAGAGAGAGACAGAGACAGAGACAGAGAGAGAGACAGAGAGAGACAGAGTGAGACACAGAAAGAGAGAGACAGAGAGAGACAAAGAAAGACACAGAGAGAGACATAGAGAGACAGAGAGATACATTGAGAGAGACATAGATAGACAGAGAGAGACAGAGATAGAGACAGAGAGAGACAGAGAGAGACACAGAGAGAGACAGAGAGACACAGAGAGACACAGAGAGAGACACAGAGAGACACAGAGAGAGACAGAGATAGACATAGACAGACAGAGACAGACAGAGAGAGACAGAGAGAGACAGAGATAGAGACAGAGAGAGACAGAGAGTGAGACAGAGAGAGACAGAGAGAGAGACACCGAAAGACAGAGAGAGACAGAGAGAGACAATGAAAGACACAGAGAGAGACTAAGAGAGACAGAGAGAGACAGAGAGAGACAGAGAGAGACAGAGAGAGACAAAAAAAGACACAGAGAGAGACAGAGAGAGATATAGATAGAGAAAAAGAAAGACAGAGAGAGACACAGAGAGAGAGACAGAGAGAGACAGAGAGAGACAGAGAGATACAGAGAGAGAGAGACAAAGAGAGACAGAGAGAGAGACAGAGTGAGACAGAGAGAGAGAGAGAGACTGAGAGAGACAAAGAAAGACACAGAGAGAGACATAGAGAGACAGAGAGATACATTGAGAGAGACAGAGAGAGACAGAGATAGACAGAGAGAGACAGAGAGAGACACAGAGAGAGACAGAGAGACACAGAGAGACACAGAGAGACACAGAGAGAGACAGAGAGAGACACAGAGAGACACAGAGAGAGACACAGAGAGACACAGAGAAACACAGAGAGAGACAGAGAGAGAGACAGAGAGAGACAGAGAGAGACAGAGACAGACAGAGACAGACAGTGAGAGACAGAGAGAGAGACAGAGAGAGACAGAGAGACAGAGAGAGAGACAGAGAGAGACAGAGAGAGACAGAGTGAGACAGAGAGAGACACAGAGTGAGACAGAGATACACAGAGTGAGAAAGAGAGAGAGACATAGAGAGAGACAGAGAGAGAGACAGAGAGAGAGACAGAGAGAGACAGAGAGAGACAGAGTGAGACAGAGAGAGAAACAGAGAGAGACAGAGAGAGACAGAGAGATACAGAGAGAGAGACAGAGAGAGATATAAAGTGTCAGAAGGACAGAGAGAGACAGAGAGAGACAGAGATAGAGACAGAGAAAGACAGAGAGAGACAGAGAGATAAAGAGAGAGAGACAGAGAGAGACAGACAGTGAGACAGAGAGAGACAAAGAAAGACACAGAGAGAGACAGAGCGAGACAGAGATAGAGAGAGAGAAAGAGAGAGACACAGAGAGAGAGACAGAGAGAGACAGAGAGATACAGAGAGAGAGACAGAGAGAGACAGAGAGAGACAGAGAGAAAGAGAGAGACAGAGAGAGTCAGAGAGAGACAGAGATAGAGACAGAGTGAGACAGAGACACAGTGAGAAAGACAGAGAGAGACAGAGATAGAGAGAGAGACAGAGAAAGACACAGAGAGAGACAGAGAGAGACAGAGAGAGACAAAGAAAGACAGAGAGAGACAGAGAGATACATTGAGAGAGACAGAGAGACACAGAGAGACACAGAGAGAGACACAGAGAGACACACAGAGAGACACACAGAGAGACAAAGACAGAGAGAGACAGAGAGAGACAGAGAGAGACAGAGATAGAGACAGAGAGAGACAGAGAGAGACAGAGAGACAGAGAGAGACAGAGAGAGACAAAGAAAGACACAGAGAGAGACATAGAGAGACAGAGAGATACATTAAGAGAGACATAGAGAGACATAGAGAGACAGAGAGAGACAGAGATAGAGACAGAGAGAGACAGAGAGAGACAGAGAGATAGACAGAGAGAGACAGAGAGAGACAATGAAAGACATAGAGAGAGACAGAGAGACACAGAGAGACACAGAGAGAGAGACAGAGAGAGACAGAAAGAGTCAGAAGGACAGAGAGAGACACAGAGAGAGACAGAGAAAGACAGAGTGTGAGACAGAGACAGACAGAGAGAGACAAAGGAAGACCCAGAGAAAGACAGAGAGAGACAGAGATAGAGACAGAGAAAGACAGAGAGAGACACAGAGAGAGAGAGACAGAGAGAGACAGAGAGAGACAGAGAGATAAGGAGAGAGAGACAGAGAGAGACAGAGAGAAAGAGAGAGACAGAGAGAGTCAGAGAGAGACAGAGATAGAGACAGAGAGAGACAGAGAGAGGGACAGAGAGAGACAGAGACAGAGTGAGAAAGACAGAGAGAGACAGAGATAGAGAGAGAGAGACAGAGAGAGACACAGAGAGAGACAGAAAGAGACAGAGAGAGACAAAGAAAGACACAGAGAGAGACATAGTGAGACAGAGAGATACATTGAGAGAGACAGAGAGAGAGACAGAGACACAGAGAGAGACAGAGAGAGACAGAGAGAGAGACAGAGAGATACAGAGATAGAGACAGAAGGGACAGAGAGAGACAGAGAGAGACAGACAGAGTGACAGATGGAGACAGAGAGAGACAGAGACAGATAGAGTTAGACAGAGAGAGACAGAGAGAGACAGAGAGAGAGAGAGATAGAGAGAGAGACAGAGAGAGACAGAGAGGGACAGAGTGACAGAGAGAGACAGAGAGAGACAGAGATAGAGACAGAGAGATACAGAGTGAGGGACAGAGAGAGACAGAGAGAGACAGATAGAGACAGAGAGAGAGACAGATAGAGACAGAGAGAAACAGAGAGAGACAGAGTGACAGAGAGAGACAGAGAGAGACAGAGACAGAGAAAGAGAGAGAGACAGAGAGAGACAGAGAGAGTCAGATAGACAGAGAGAGACAGAGAGAGACAGTGAGAGACAGAGAGAGACAGAGTGACAGAGAGAGACAGAGAGAGACAGAGATAGAGACAGAGAGAGACAGAGAGAGGGAAAGAGAGAGACAGAGAGAGACAGAGAGAGACAGAGAGAGAGACAGATAGAGACAGAGAAACAGAGAGAGACAGAGATAGAGAAAGAGAGAGACAAAGAGAGACATAGAGAGAGAGACAGAGAGAGACAGAGAGAGACAGAGCGAGACAAAGAAAGACACAGAGAAAGACAGAGATAGAGAGATACAGAGAGAGAGACAGAGAGTGACAGATAGACAGAGAGAGACAGAGAGAGACAGAGTGACAGAGAGAGACAGAGAGAGACAGAGATAGAGACAGAGAGAGACAGAGAGAGGGAAAGAGAGAGACAGAGAGAGAGAAGGAGAGAGACAGAGAGAGACAGAGAGAGAGACAGAGAAAGACAGAAAGAGTCAGAAGGACAGAGAGAGACAGAGATAGAGACAGAGAGAGACAGAGAGAGGGAAAGAGAGAGACAGAGAGAAAGAGAGAGACAGAGAGAGACAGAGAGAGACAGAGACAGAGTGAGAAAGACAGAGAGAGACAGAGATAGAGAGAGAGACAGAGAGAGACACACAGAGAGACAGAGAGAGACAGAGAGAGACAAAGAAAGACACAGAGAGAGACATAGAGAGACAGAGAGATACATTGAGAGAGACAGAGAGAGACAGAGAGAGAGAGATAGAGAGAGACACAGAGAGAATCAGAGAGAGACAGAGAGACAGAGAGAGACAAAGAAAGACACAGAGAGAGAGAGAGACAGAGACAGAGAGAGAGACAGAGAGAGACAGAGAGAGACAGATAGACAGAGAGAGACAGAGAGAGACAGAGAGAGACAGAGTGACAGAGAGAGACAGAGAGAGAAAGAGATAGAGACAGAGAGAGGGAAAGAAAGAGACACACAGAGAGATAGAGACAGAGAGAACAGAGAGAGACAGAGATAGAGAAAGAGAGAGACAGAGATAGACATAGAGAGAGTGACAGAGAGAGACAAAGAGAGACAGAGAGAGACAAAGAAAGACACAGAAAGAGACAGAGAGATACAGAGAGAGAGAAAGAGAGAGACAGAGAGAGACATAAAGAGAGAGACAGAGAGAGACAGGGAGAGACAGAGAGATACAAAGAAAGACACAGAGAGAGACAGAGAGGGACAGAGAGAGACAGAGAGAGACAGAGTGACAGAGAGAGACAGAGAGAGACAGAGATAGAGACAGAGAGAGACAGAGAGAGGGAAAGAGAGAGACAGAGAGAGAGAGAGAGAGAGACAGAGAGAGAGACAGATAGAGACAGAGAGAAATAGAGAGAGACAGAGATAGAGAAAGAGAGAGACAGAGAGAGACATAGAGAGAGAGACAGAGAGAGACTTTCAACTTTTTCAGGTTTTCTTGCCATATTCCGGTTCCTTCAGTGTGAGTTTTTAATTTTCTAATTCTTTCAGGGTTTTTTGCCATATTCTGGGTCCTACAGCGTGTATTTTTAATTTTCCAAGTTTTTCAGGGTTACTCAGCATATTTTGGGTCCTACAGTGTGATTTTTTTCATTTTCCACCTTTTTCAGGTTTTCTTGCCAATTTCGGGGTACTTCAGTGTGAGTTTTTAATATTCCACTTTTTACAGGGTTAATCGCCATATTCTGCGTCCTACAGTGTGATTTTTAAATTTTCCACGATTCTCAGGGTTTCTCGCCATATTCAGGTCCTACAGTTTGAATTTTTAATTTTAAACGTTTTTAAGTTTTTTTCATCATGTTCTGGGTCCTACAGTTTGATATTCTCATTATCCAACTTTTTCAGATTTTCTCAGCATATTCTGGGTCCTACATTGTGAATTTTTAATTTTCCACGTTTTTCAAGGTTTCTTGCCATATTCTGGTCCTATAGTGTGATTTTCTCATTTTCCTCCTTTTTCAGTGTTTCTCGCCATATTCTGGGTCCTACAGTGTGAATATTTAATTTTCCATGTTTTTCATGTTTTCTCGCCATATTCTGGGTCCTTCAGTTTTTGTTTTTAATTTTCCTCGTTTTTCAGGTTTTCTCACCATATTCCCGGACCTTCAGTGTGAATTTTTAATTTTCCATGTTTTTCAGGTTTTTTCGTCATATTCTGGGTCCTAGAGTGTGATTTTCTCATTTCCACGTTTTTTAGGATTTCTCCCCATATTCGGGGTCCTTCAGTGTGAGTTTTTGATTTCCTACTTTTTCAGGGTTTCTCAATATATTCTGGTTCCTACAGCGTGTATTTTATTTTTCCAAGTTTTTCAAGGGTTTCTAGGCATATTCTGGGTCCTACAGTGTGAACATTTAATTTTCCATGATTATCAGGGTTTCTCAGCATATTCTGGGTCCTGCAGTGTGATTTTCTCATTTTTCACCTTTTTCAAGTTTTTTCGCTATTCTGGGTTCTACATGTGATTTTCTCATTTTCCACCTTTTTCAGGTTTTCTCGCTATATTCCGGGTCCTTCAGTGTGAATTTTTAATTTTCCACGTTTTTCAGGGTTTCTCGGCATATTCTGTTTCCTGCAGTGTGATTTTCTCATTTTCCAAGTTTTTCAGGTTTTTTCGTAATTCTGGGTCTTACAGTGTGATTTTCTCGTTTTTCACCTTTTGCAGGGTTTCTTGCCATATTCTGGGTCCAACAGAGTGTATTTTTAATTTTCCACGTTTTTCCGGTTTCTCACCATATTCTGGGTCCAACAGCGCGTATTTTTAATTTTCCACGTTTTTCAGGGTTTCTCGGCATATTCTGGGTCCTAAAGTGTGATTTTCTCATTTTCGAAGTTTTTCAAGTTTTTTCGCAATTCTGGGTCCTACAGTCATTTATTCTCATTTTCCACCTTTTTCAGGTTTTCTCGCCATATTCGGGGTCTTTCAGTGTGAATTTTTAGTTTTTTACTTTTTTCAGGTTTTCTTGCCATATTCTGGGTCATTCAGTGTGAGTTTTTAATTTTCCACGTTTTTCAGGTTTTTTCGTCATATTCTGGGTACTACAGAGTGATTTTTCTCATTTTCTCGTTTTTCAGGTTTTCTTGCCATATTCCAGGTCCTTCAGGGTGAATTTTTAATTTTCCACGTTTTTCAGTATTTCTCGCCATATTCTGGGTAATACAGTGTGAATTTTTAATTTTCCACTTTTTCATGGTTTCTCGCCATATTCTGTGTCCGACAGTGTGAATTTTTAATTTTCATGTTTTTCAGGGTTACTCAGCATATTCTAGGTCCTGCAGTGTGATTTTCTCATTTTCCACGTTTTATAAATTTTTTCGTAATTCTGGGTCCTACAGTGTGATTTTCTCATTTTCCAACTTTTTACAGCCTTTCTAGCCATATTTGGGGTCCTTCAGTGTGAGATTTTAATTTTATAATTTTTCAGGGTTTCTCGACATATTCTGTGTCCTACAGCGTGTATTTTTTATTTTCCACGTTTCTCAGTTTTTTAAATCATATTCTGAGTCCTAAAGTGTGATCTTCTCATTTCCATGTTTTTCAGGTCTTTCAGTGTGAATTTTTAATTTAACACGTTTTTCAGTATTTCTCGACATATTCTGGGAAATACAGTGTGAATTTTTAATTTCACACTTTTTTATTGGTTTCTCGCCATATTGTGTCCAACAATGTGAATTTTTAATTTTCACTTTTTTCCGTGTTTCTTGGCATATTCTGGGTCCTACAGTGTGAGTTTTTAATTTTCCTCGTTTTTTCAGTTTTTCTCGCCATATTCAGATTTCTTCAGTGTGAATTTTTAATTTTCCACGTTTTTCAGGTTTTTTCATCATATTCTGGGTCCTACAGTGTGATTTTCTCATTTCCAAGTTTTTCAGGATTTCTTGCCATATTCCAGGTCCTGCAGTGTGAATTTTTAATTTTCCACGTTTTTCAGTATTTCTCCCCATATTTTGGGTAATACATTGTGAATTTTAATTTTCCTCTTTTTTTCATGTTTTCTCGAAATATTCTGTGTCCGACAGTGTGAATTTTTAATTTTCACGTTTTTCAGGTTTTCTCAGCATATTCTGGGTCCTTCAGTTTGAGTTTTTAATTTTCCTCGTTTTTCAGGTTTTCTCGCCAAATTCCGGGTCCTTCAGTGTGAATTTTTAATTTTCCACGATTTTCAGGGATTCTCAGCATATTCTGGGTCCTGCAGTGTGATTTTCTCATTTTCCACCTTTTTCAGGTTTTCTAGCCATATTCCGGGTCCATCAGTGTGAGTTTATAGTTATCTACTTTTTTCAGGGTTGATTGCCATATTCTGGGTAATACAGTGAGAATTTTCATTGTCCAATTTTTTCATGGTTTCTCGCCATAATCTGGTTCCCCCAGCGTATATTTTTAATTTTCCACGTTTTCAGGGTTTCTCGGCATATTCTGGGTCCTACAGTGTGATTTTCCCATTTTCGACGTTTTTCAATTTTTTTTTTCCAAATCTGGGTTCTATAGTGTGATTATTCTCATTTTCCATCTTTTTCATGATTTCTCGCTATATTCTGGGTCCTACAGTGTGAGTTTTGAATTTTCCTTGTTTTTTTGGTTTTCTCGCCATATTAGGGGTCCTTCAGTGTGAATTTTTAATTTTCCACGTTTTCTAAGTTTCTCGCCATATACAGTGTGAATTTTTAATTTTCCACTTTTTTCATGATTCTTGCCATATTCTGTGTCCAACAGTGTCAATTTTTAATTTTCACGTTTTTCAGCATTTCTCGGCATATTCTGGGTCCTGCAGTGTGATTTTCTCATTTTCCACTTTTTCAGGTTTTCTTGCCATATTCCGGTTCCTTCAGTGTGAGTTTTTAATTTTCTAATTCTTTCAGGGTTTTTTGCCATATTCTGGGTCCTACAGCGTGTATTTTTAATTTTCCAAGTTTTTCAGGGTTACTCAGCATATTTTGGGTCCTACAGTGTGATTTTTTTCATTTTCCACCTTTTTCAGGTTTTCTTGCCAATTTCGGGGTACTTCAGTGTGAGTTTTTAATATTCCACTTTTTACAGGGTTAATCGCCATATTCTGCGTCCTACAGTGTGATTTTTAAATTTTCCACGATTCTCAGGGTTTCTCGCCATATTCAGGTCCTACAGTTTGATTTTTTAATTTTAAACGTTTTTAAGTTTTTTTCGTCATGTTCTGGGTCCTACAGTTTGATATTCTCATTATCCAACTTTTTCAAATTTTCTCAGCATATTCTGGGTCCTACATTGTGAATTTTTAATTTTCCACGTTTTTCAAGGTTTCTTGCCATATTCTGGTCCTATAGTGTGATTTTCTCATTTTCCTCCTTTTTCAGTGTTTCTCGCCATATTCTGGGTCCTACAGTGTGAATATTTAATTTTCCATGTTTTTCATGTTTTCTCGCCATATTCTGGGTCCTTCAGTTTTTGTTTTTAATTTTCCTCGTTTTTCAGGTTTTCTCACCATATTCCCGGACCTTCAGTGTGAATTTTTAATTTTCCATGTTTTTCAGGTTTTTTCGTCATATTCTGGGTCCTAGAGTGTGATTTTCTCATTTCCACGTTTTTTAGGATTTCTCCCCATATTCGGGGTCCTTCAGTGTGAGTTTTTGATTTCCTACTTTTTCAGGGTTTCTCAATATATTCTGGTTCCTACAGCGTGTATTTTATTTTTCCAAGTTTTTCAAGGGTTTCTAGGCATATTCTGGGTCCTACAGTGTGAACATTTAATTTTCCATGATTATCAGGGTTTCTCAGCATATTCTGGGTCCTGCAGTGTGATTTTCTCATTTTTCACCTTTTTCAAGTTTTTTCGCTATTCTGGGTTCTACATGTGATTTTCTCATTTTCCACCTTTTTCAGGTTTTCTCGCTATATTCCGGGTCCTTCAGTGTGAATTTTTAATTTTCCACGTTTTTCAGGGTTTCTCGGCATATTCTGTTTCCTGCAGTGTGATTTTCTCATTTTCCAAGTTTTTCAGGTTTTTTCGTAATTCTGGGTCTTACAGTGTGATTTTCTCGTTTTTCACCTTTTGCAGGGTTTCTTGCCATATTCTGGGTCCAACAGAGTGTATTTTTAATTTTCCACGTTTTTCCGGTTTCTCACCATATTCTGGGTCCAACAGCGCGTATTTTTAATTTTCCACGTTTTTCAGGGTTTCTCGGCATATTCTGGGTCCTAAAGTGTGATTTTCTCATTTTCGAAGTTTTTCAAGTTTTTTCGCAATTCTGGGTCCTACAGTCATTTATTCTCATTTTCCACCTTTTTCAGGTTTTCTCGCCATATTCGGGGTCTTTCAGTGTGAATTTTTAGTTTTTTACTTTTTTCAGGTTTTCTTGCCATATTCTGGGTCATTCAGTGTGAGTTTTTAATTTTCCACGTTTTTCAGGTTTTTTCGTCATATTCTGGGTACTACAGTGTGATTTTTCTCATTTTCTCGTTTTTCAGGTTTTCTTGCCATATTCCAGGTCCTTCAGGGTGAATTTTTAATTTTCCACGTTTTTCAGTATTTCTCGCCATATTCTGGGTAATACAGTGTGAATTTTTAATTTTCCACTTTTTCATGGTTTCTCGCCATATTCTGTGTCCGACAGTGTGAATTTTTAATTTTCATGTTTTTCAGGGTTACTCAGCATATTCTAGGTCCTGCAGTGTGATTTTCTCATTTTCCACGTTTTATAAATTTTTTCGTAATTCTGGGTCCTACAGTGTGATTTTCTCATTTTCGACGTTTTTCAATTTTTTTCGCAATTCTGGGTCCTATAGTGTGATTTTCTCATTTTCCACCTTTTTCAGGTTTTCTCGACATATTCAGGGTCCTTCAGTGTGAGATTTAAATTTTTTACTTTTTTCAGTGTTTCTCGCCATATTCTGCATCCTACAGTGTGAATTTTAAATTTTTCACGTTTTTCAGGTTTTCTTGCCATGTTCTGTGTCCTACAGTATGAATTTTTAATTTTAAACCTTTTTAAGTTTTTTTCGTCATATTCTGGGTCCTTCAGTGTGATTTTCTCATTTTCCAACTTTTTCAGGTCTTCTCGGCATATTCTGAGTCCTACAGTGTGAATTTTCGATTTTCCACGTTTTTCAAGTTTTCTTGCCATATTCTGTTCCTAGAGTGTGAATTTTTAATTTTCCACTTTTTTCAGTGTTTCTCTCCCTATCCTGGGTTCTACTTTGTGAATATTTAATTTTCTATGTTTTTCAGGTTTTCTCGCCATATTCTGGGTCCTTCAGTGTGAGTTTTTAATTTTCCTCGTTTTTCAGGTTTTCTCGCCATATTCAAGGTCATACAGTGTGATTTTCTCATTTCCACGTTTTTCTTATTTTCTTGCCATATTCCAGGTTCTTCAGTGTGAATTTTTAATTTTCCACGTTTTTCAAGGTTTCTTGCCATATTCTGGTCCTTTAGAGTGAATTTTTAATTTTCAAGATTTTACAGAGTTTCTCAAAATATTCTGTGTCCTCCAGTGTGAATATTTAATTTTCTAGGTTTTACAGGTTTTCTCGCCATATTCTGGGTCCTTCAGTGTGAGATTTTAATTTTCCTCGTTTTTCAGTTTTGCTCGCTATATCCGGGTCCTTGAGTGTGAATTTTTATTTTTCCACATTTTTCAGGTTTCTTCGTCATAATCTGGTTCTACAGTGTGATGTTTTCATTTCCATGTTTTTCAGGTTTTCTCGCCATATTTGGGGTCCTTCAGTGTGAGTTTTTTAATTTTTAGTTTTTAAGGTTTTCTTGCCATATTCTGGGTACTACAGTGTGAATTTTAAATTTTCCACGTTTTTAAGTTATTTCGTCATATTCTGATTATTACAGTGTGATTTTCTCGTTTTTTTCCTTTTTCAGTGTTTCTCGCCATATTCAGGGTCCTATAGTGTGAATATTTAATTTTCAATGTTCTTCAGGTTTTCTCAGCATATTCTGGCTCCTGCAGTGTTATTTTCTCGTTTTCAACCTTTTTCAGGTTTTCTCACAATTCTGGGTCCTACATGTGATTTTCTCATTTTCCACCTTTTTCAGGTTATCTCGCCATAATCTAGGTCCTACAGTGTGAGTTTTTAATTTTCCTCGTTTTTTCAGGTTTTCTCGCCATATTCTGATTCCTTCAGTGTGAATTTTTAATTTTCCACGTTTTTCAGGTTTTTTCATCATATTCTGGGTCCTACAGTGTGATATTCTCGTTTCCAAGTTTTTCAGGATTTCTTGCCATATTCCAGGTCCTGCAGTGTGAATTTTTAATTTTCCACGTTTTTCAGTATTTCTCCCCATATTTTGGGTAATACGGTGTGAATTTTTAATTTTCCTCGTTTTTCAGGTTTTCTTGCCAAATTCCGGGTCCTTCAGTGTGAATTTTTAATTTTCCACGATTTTCAGGGATTCTCAGCATATTCTGGGTCCTGCAGTGTGATTTTCTCATTTTCCACCTTTTTCATGTTTTCTAGCCATATCCTCATCCATCAGTGTGAGTTTATAGTTATCTACTTTTTTCAGGGTTGCTGGCCGTATTCTGGGTAATACAGTGTGAATTTTTATTGTCCAATTTTTTTCAAGGTTTCTCGCCATAATGTGGGTCTGACAGTGTGAATTTTTAATTTTCACGTTTTTCACGGTTTCTTGGCATATTTTGGGTCCTGAAGAGTGATTTTCTCATTTTCCACGTTTTTAAAGTTTTTTCGTAATTCTGGGTCCTACAGTGTGATTTTCTCATTTTCCACCTTTTTCAGGTTTTCTCGCCATATTTGGGGTCCTTCGGTGTGAGTTTGTAATTTTCTACTTTTTTCAGGGTTTCTCGCCATATTCTGGGTCCTACAGCATGTATTTTTAATTTTCCACGTTTTTCAGGGTTACTCGGCATATTCTGGGTCCTACAGTGTGATTTTCTCATTTTTGATATTTTTCAAGTTTTTTGTTTTGCAATTCTGGTCCTACAGTGTGATTTTCTCATTTTCCACCTTTTTCAGGTTTTCTCGCCATATTCCGGGTCCTTCAGTGTGAGTTTTTAATTTTCTAATTCTTTCAGGGTTTCTTGCCATATTCTGGGTCCTACAGCGTGTATTTTTAATTTTCCACGTTTTTCAGGGTTACTCGGCCTATTCTGGGTCCTACAGTGTGATTTTCTCATTTTTGACATTTTTCAAGTTTTTTGTTTCACAATTCTGGATCCTACAGTGTGATTTTCTCATTTTCCACCTTTTTCAGGTTTTCTTGCCATTTTCGGGGTACTTCAGTGTGAGTTTTTAATATTCTACTTTTTACAGGGTTAATCGCCATATTCTGTGTCCTACAGTGTGATTTTTAAATTTTCCACGTTTCTCTGGGTTTCTCGCCATATTCTGGTCCTACAGTGTGAATTTTTAATTTTAAACGTTTTTAAGTTTTTTTTCGTCATGTTCTGTGTCCTACACTGTGAAATGCTCATTATCCAACTTTTTCAGGTTTTCTCAGCATATTCTGGGTCCTTCAGTGTGAATATTTAATTTTCCATGTTTTTCATGTTTTCTCTCCATATTCCGGGTCCTTCAGTTTGTGTTTTTAATTTTCCTCGTTTTTCAGGTTTTCTTGCCATATTCCCGGTCCTTCAGTGTGAATTTTTAATTTTCCTCGTTTTTCAGATTTTTTCGTCATATTCTTGGTCCTAGAGTGTGATTTTCTCATTTCCACGTTTTTCAGGATTTCTCCCCGTATTTGGGGTCCTTCAGTGTGAGTTTTTGATTTTCTACTTTTTCAGGGTTTCTCAATATATTCTGGTTCCTACAGCGTGTATTTTATTTTTCCACGTTTTTCAAGGGTTTCTCCGCATATTCTGGGTCCTACAGTGTGATTTTTTTTTTTTATTTTCGACGGTTTTCAAGTTTTTTCGCAATTCTGGGTCCTACAGTGTGATTTTCTCATTTTCCACCTTTTTTCAGGTTTTCTCGCCATATTCGGGGTCCTTCAGTGTGAGTTTCTAATTTCCTAGTTTTTCAAGTTTTTTCGTAATTCTAGGTCCTACAGTGTGGTTTTCTCATTTTCCACCTTTTTCAGGTTTTTTTCGCCATATTTGGGGTCCTTCAGTGTGAGCTTTTAATTTTCTACTTTTTTCAGGGTTTTTCGCCATATTCTGGGTCCTTCAGTTTGAATTTTTAATGTTCCTTGTTTTTCTGGTTTTCTTGCCATATTCCAGGTCCTTCAGTGTGAATTTTTACTTTTCCT
The DNA here is from genome assembly GCF_978045245.1 of Mus caroli. Taxonomy (NCBI): domain Eukaryota; kingdom Metazoa; phylum Chordata; class Mammalia; order Rodentia; family Muridae; genus Mus; species Mus caroli. The sequence goes on along the minus strand of NW_028227721.1, from coordinate 2,251 downwards.
CGTTTTTTAGTATTTCTTGCCATATTCTGGGAAATACAGTGTGAATTTTTAATTTTCATGTATTCAGTGTTTCTAGGCATATTCTGGGTCCTCCACTGTGATTTTCTCATTTTCGATGTTTTTCAAGTTTTTTCGTTAATCACTGTGATTTCTCATTTTCCACCTTTCAGGGTTCCTCGCCATATTTTGGGTCCTTCAGTGTGAGTTTTTAATTTTCTAATTTTTTCAGGTTTTCTCGCCATATTCTGGGTCCTATTGTGTATATTTTTAATTTTCCACGTTTTTCAGGGTTTCGTGGCATATTCTTGGTTCTACACTGTGATTATCTCATTTTCCACCTTTTTCAGGTTTTCTCTCCATATTCGGGGTCCTTCAGTGTGAGGTTTTTAATTTTCTACATTTTTCAGGGTTTCTCGCCATATTCTGGGTCCTACAGTGTGATTTTCTCATTTAGGACTTTTTACAAATTTTTTCGCAATTCTGGGTCCTACAGTGTGATTATTATCATTTTTAAACTTTTTCAGGTTTTCTCGCCATATTCGGGATCCTTCAGTGTGAGGTTTTAATTTTCCTCGTTTTTCAGGTTTTCTCGACATATTCTGGGTCCTTCAGTGTGAATTTTTAATTTTCACGTTTTTCAGGGTTTCTCTACATATTCCGGGTCCTTCAGTGTGAATTTTTTATTTTCCACGTTTTTCAGGTTTTTTCGTTATATTCTGGGTCTTACAGTGTGATTTTCTCATTTCCATGTTTTTCAGGTTTTCTAGCCATATTCCACGTCCTTCAGTGTGAATTTTTAATTTTCCAGGTTTTTCAGTATTTCTTGCCATATTCTGGGTAATACAGTGTGATTTTCTCATTTTCCACTTTTTTCAGGTTTAATCGCAATATTTGGGGTCCTTCAGTGTGAGTTTTTAATTTTGTACTTTTTCAGGGTTTCTGGCCATATTCTGGGTCCTATAGTGTGTGTTTTTAATTTTCCACGTTTTTCATGGTTTCTTGGCACATTCTGGGTCCTACAGTGTGATTTTCTCATTTTCGATATTTTTCATGTTTTTTCGCAATTCTGGGTCCTACAGTGTGATTATTCTCATTTTCCACCTTTCAGGTTTTCTCGCCATATTCGGGGTCTTTCAGTGTGAATTTTTAATTTTCTACTTTTTTCAGGTTATCTCGCCATATTCTGGGTCCTTCAGTGTGAGTTTTTATTTTTTCTGGTTTTGTAGCCATATTCCGGGTCCTTCAGTGTGAATTTTTAATTTTCCATGTTTTTCAGGAGTTTTCATCATATTCTGGGTCCTACAGTGTGATTTTCTCATTTCCAAGTTTTTCAGGTTTTTGTGCCATATTCCAGGTCCTTCAGTGTAAATTTTTAATTTTCCACATTTTTCAGTGTTTCTCCCCATATTCTGGGTAGCACAGTGTGAATTTTTAATTTTCCACTTTTTTCATGGTTTCTCTTCATGTTCTAGGTCTGACCTTGTGAATTTTTACTTTTCACGTTTTTCAGGGTTTTCTCGCATATTCTGGGTCTTACAGTATGTTTTTCTCATTTTTCCCCCCTTTTCAAGTTATTTTCGCAATTTTGTGTCCTACAGTGGGAATTTCTGTTTTTCCACCTTTTTCAGGGTTTCTTGCCATATTCTATGTCCTTAAGTGGGAATTTTTAATTTTCCACTTTTTTCAGGGTTTTTCATCATATTCCAAGTCCTTCAGTGTGAGTTTTTAATTTTCCACGTTTTTCAGGGTTTCTCAACATATTTTGGGTCCTACAGTGTGAATTTTTAATTTTCTACCTTTTTCAAGATTTCTCGCCATATTCTATGTCCTTCCACGTTTTTCAGGTTTTCTGGCCATATTCCAGGTCTTTCTGAGTGAGTTGATAATTTTCCACATTTTTAAGGTTTTCTCCCTATATTCCAAATCCTTGAGTGTGAGTTATTAATTTTCCATGTTTTTCTGGTTTTGTCGCCATATTCCAGGTCTTTCAGTGTGAGTTTTTAATTATCTACTTTTTACAGGGTTTCTTGCCTTATTCTGGGTCCTACAGCGTTTATATTTAATTTTGCATGTTTTTCGGGGTTTCTCGCCATATTCTGGGACCTACAGTGTGATTTTCTCATTTTACAAGTTTTTCAAGTTTTTTTCCAATTCTGGGTCCTACAGTGTGATTTTCTCATTTCCACGTTTTTCAGGGTTTCTCAGCATTATCTGTGTTCTGCAGTGTGATTTTCTCATTTTCCACGTTTTT